>NC_046658.1:179371256-179376921 GCF_010883055.1 Belonocnema kinseyi
ATTTCTTAACGCGGTAATTGGTAGATATTGTATACATGCCCTCGCCATTTTTCAAAAAACGCAAAGAAATTGAAAGTACTCTATTTTACAGCTCTTTACAAGTTAAGAAAATAGAAAAAAACCTGTACTGCAAGGGTTTAAAAAAGGATCCAAAAAATCGTATAAAAATATGTGACTTATTTCAAAAGACTAAACATTTGAATATAGCGATGGAAGGCGAACTTCAACCGATTATCCCGGAAAACCCGAACGCGTTAATTTTGGTAGATTTTTAAAGGCCACTTCCAACATCGAGGGCGTGTGCCTGTGTGTGAGTCGTCGCGCGCGGCGCTGGCGGCGGCCGGCGCGCTCCGGTATTCCGAGCTGTACTCTCCAGGTGTTCGCACGCCTTTCGACGGTCTCTTAAATAAAGGTTCTTTGTTGCACATAAAACTACGCTTATTCACCTGCTCTGTTCCCATTATACCTTCAGGTAATGGGCAGCCAGCACGCATCCACGGCGCGAGTGTGAATAATAGTGAAAATCAGGTGAGAAAGTGAAACCGAGTGTGCGCGTTGCGTGAGGTTAGGAAGGCGCGCGAACAAAGGCGAGTGCTGCTGGCACGTGCGAGGCGCGTGTGCCGGTACAAAAGGAAAGGCGCGGTGTGTTTGCGATTGCACACAAGGAAAAAGCAAAAGGACTGCAGTGCCTCGTGCACGATCTTTTCTCTGTGTCGCGACGAAACCGACTGCGTGACGAGAAACATGCAGATCGAAACCGAGAAGACGTCATCGCAGAACGAGGAGGACAAATCCGGGAGGTTGACGCAAAAATACTTGAGGGCATCAAGGAGAAGCTGTGGGTGCGGTACAAACTGCAAGGTTTACATCCGACAGAGGGCATCTACCTGATGCAATGCGCGACACCTCCTGGTTTTTGCTTGGCATTCACCAATAAGGAAATCGTGAAATTAGATGAGGACGTATTGGATTTGGCTGAGGTTGGATGGCTGTTCAAGCGAGTCTTGGGCAACAAGCAGCTGCTTTTGAGGCCCAAGAGTCGACCAGCTAAGCAGCCACCTCCACCATTGTCGCAAGAGGCGACGATGATGAAGGTCTTGGCGTCGAACAAGGAAACTAAAGACGAGTTATAGGCGGTTCAGCAAAGGCTCGACACGACGAACGAGTTGCTCAGCAAGATGCTAGGCTTTATGGAAAAGGCACAGACGCCGAGCCTTTCCACTGACGCGAGTGACGCTTCTCACGTTGTCCCCGTTCAGGTCCATGAACTCCCCAAAGGTCCAAAGGTTACGGGTATTGCACAGCCACCTCGAAAGGTCACATTCGTCAAGGATGTGAGCGGGGCAGGTCAAGGCGAGCTTGACGACGTAACTCCGATCTTGACCCTCGAGGAGACTGAGATGGACACGGACACAGGCGGCGACAATTTAGTCAAAGATTCAGAGAAGCCAGAGAAAGACTAGGATGATCCCAGCGGCTTCCGACAAAAATCGGGCGCGAGAGCGAAGGAGCGAGAGGACGGCGAAGTCTCGAATGAGGAAGGCGATAAGGAACGGTCTGATGAGCAGCTTGCTCCGAGACCATTTGCCTCCTCCACTCCAAACACTCAGGTAACAGGGTTTCAAAATGATAAGGGTACAAAAGGCGTGAAAAGTAATCGCGATAAATTCGATATAAAATCTTTGACTAGAAGCATAACTGAAGGCGTAAAAAGGAATTTGAGCGATTTCGCGAGCAAATGTTATATAAGCTCCAATGAAAATTCAAGTAAAATAAGTATTGAATTTTCTAATAAACAATCAGGTTCAAATGTACAAAGAAGGTATAGCTTAACAAAAAAGATGAGTTTTGAAACTTTCAAGGGATATTTATTTGCCGAATTAAAGGCTAGGGAACTAGACTACGTCTTTGATGAAAAGAAAAGGGAAAAGGTAGACAAAAAGGTTTTAGAAAAGGATGAAAATACAGTTAGAGATGTAATTCTTAATCGAATCAGCTTGAATGATTACGAAGGTGATTTTATACACTTAATTGACAACACACCTCAGGAAATATTAGACGCGATTAAAGACACTAAATTAGGCGAGATTAACTTAGATGAACACACTGCGTTCAAAAATTTAATAAATATAAGGTTTAACCCAAGAAAGGAGAACACGGTTCAATACATTGCGCGCTTCGAGAAAACCGTTCGAACTTATGAAAATCACTGTGAAACTGGTAGATATCCGGACGATGACAAGCGAAAGCTTTTTTACCAATCTGTGATGAAGGTTCTCCCGGCAGTTACAATAGCTGACAGTGTTAGTCAAAACTCATCTAACACCCACTGTGACTACAATCAACTAAAAAAACTCGTGTTACAGATCGGCCCCAGAGCTCCGGTGAAAGAGCAAACTGGTGCGTTTAACACCATGTCAAAAGGTTTTAATAACCAAGACAAATCAAACGAGGAGGATCACTGTTACTATTGCGGTGACAATGATCACGACAGAAGCTCCTGTCCTTTCGGCGAGAACGTTTGCTTCCGGTGCAAGCGTCGCGGTCACAGGAAGGTCGAGTGCAAAGAACCACCCGGCTACAAGCCTCCGAAAACCGCACTCAAAAGGCGTCATGATTCGGAGTCGAGGACTTCGAAAAAGCCAAGGACAGACAAACGGCCTTTCGGCTTCAGGAACGAGGGTGACTAGGGTCACTCTCAATCAAAAAAAGGTAATAAGTTTACTGAAAAACATAACAATATCCATAAAGGTAAAGGTAAGGTAAGGGCCCATTTAGCCGACGATAATGAAAGGGAAAGCTCACAGTCGAGCTCTGAATCTGACAGTGAAAATGAAACTATAGATAAATTCATTGCTGACTCAGGCGCGACGGAACATACTTCGAATACATGACTGATTTTTAAAAATTTAAACTACCAGGAAATAGGTCAAATAAATTGCGCGAATAAAAAATCCAAGGCTAACTTAAATTATCAAGGTAAAGGAGACATTGATTTACAATTAACCGACGGAATGAAAGTCAAAATTGAAAATGTTATTTACTCTAAAAACTTAGCCAAAAATTTACTTTCTCTTCGGAAATTTGTAGATCAAGGACTTCAAATATTTTTGGATAACAAAAGGATAAATATATATGATCCGAAAAATCATAAAACACTAATTTCAGGCTTTTACAATAAACCGTTTTGGGAAATAGAAATAGTAATAAATAAAGGGAATTCTAATATGAACACTAATAATAGCAAAGGAATTTTTGTTAATTTGGCCACGAGGAGAGGCGAAATACCTCAATCAGCCCTTAACATTGACAAAAAGGCAAAGGAAAAAGATCAACCAGTTGTTGAAAACAAATTACTAAAAACTATTAACAATAGGAAAATTGAGAAGGTTGACAATTTAACTACCGGGAAAGTCAACTGTGGTATTCAATTGAAATCTATTAAAAAGGAAAAATTAAATACAATTTTGTTATGGCATGCTAGGCTCGGGCATATTTCACCACAATACTTGGTTAAATTCGAAAAACTTTATGCTGAAATAGAAAAATTTGATATGTCTGTTTTCGATGAAGGGATAAAAGAATGTGATATCTGTTTTCGAGCAAAAATGCATCAATTACCGTTTCTTAAAACTAGACGTAGGGAGGTAGCTCCGTTACTGAAAATACACGCAGACGTGATGGGATATATAAGTCCGGTGACTTATCCCAGCAAATACCGATTCATAGTAAGTTTTATCGACAGTTTTTCCCGATACGCAGGCAGGCAGTTTTTCCCGATACGCATTTAAAAAACTATACATGTCTTAAACGAGTTCGGTGCTCAACTGAAGACGGTTTGTCCATCGACTCCAGAGCACAATGGAGTCGTCGAGCGATTTAACCAAACAATACAGAAAAAGCTGAGAGCTTTTATGTTAGATTCGGGTTTGCCGCCCACCATGTGGGACGTCGCGTTAGGAACAGCTACACATGTATATAATTTGAGTCCCCACAAAACATTAAACATGCAATCTCCTATAAAATTATTGGCCTCCAATTATAAGTGCGAAGTAAATCAGTTGAAAAGGGTTGGATGCATCGCGTACACAAAAGTCAAAAACGAAACAAAATTCGGTGAGTTATCGATCAGGACTTTTCTAGTAGGATATCACCCGACCGGATATATATTGTACCACCCAGAAACCAAAAAGTTAATTGAAACAAGGCATGTTAAATTCATAGAGAGGTATGTTTACGGTGACGTTTACTCTGAAAAATTCGAGGAATTGCAAATAAGTCGTAATGACCCGGAAAAACATGATAATACAATTGAAATAAAATCGGTAAGCTCATGAAAGGAGGGAGAAAACAAACTAATTGAAAATTCAGATTCGGAGGGAGAGATTAAGCTCTCGAACAAAAGGACAAGATATAGGCCGCGTAAAAAGGTTGCTGAGCCAATATTACTGTATTCGTCTCTTTCTGGAATAAAGAATGATCGAGTCAGTTCAGAATATCATGCGTTGTTAACTGATATAAATGGCGATCCTAAAAATTACAAAGAAATTCTGGATAGGCACGATAAGGCAGAATGGCTCGAAGCCGTTAAAAATGAGTTGGATGCAGTGACAATTAACCCATTTCCGCCGACTGTAACATATATGTAACAGTTGCGGAAGGACCTTCGTTAAGCACAAACACGGACCTGCGCAAACGTGATGCGCTGCGCGGCCTCATACCTCGATCAAGATACCCTGTCCCACCATTCTTTTGAGGTCCATGCCATTCTTGACCTTTTGATGTGGTTTCCCGTTCTTCTGAAAGTCAGCTTGATTCCTATGAGTCGAAAAATGGATTCCTCAAACTTGTGAGTACGAATAACGTTATTATTTCTATTTTCACTGTAAGTATTGGCATTGTATTTCGTTGGTAGAATATGTTGAAGTTGTTTTAGTTAGTTTTTAAAAATTTTTAAACATTTTCAAGCATGGCTATAGACTACCAAAATTGAGTGTTACATATATGTTACAGCCGTCACTCACGAGTAGATAAATTTGAACTAATAAAAATTGGCTATTTTAGTGAAGGTGTTATTCTGCGAGACGTGACTGTTCAGGAGGCTGTCGACATCCTTGAAGGAAGTTGTGACAAGGACATCGGGGACCTGACTGATGACAAAGATCCGATTGACATCTTCATTGCTCCTCCAGAGACTGCTGAGCTGACAGACGAAGATTCAGGAGAGGAAGATTTTGGAGGTAATATTGACAACCTAAGTCGAAATCAGCTTCTTGCAACTGCTGAGATCCGCAATAAAAAGTTTCGCGTTACTGAGCTCCAAGAAACATTTACAAAAACCAAAAAAAGGAAATGGATAGATGGGGATTTGTACCCAATTCCAGATGATAGCCATTTTGAGAGTTTGAATGCTTCGAAATTCGCAGTTAGGCGCGGTTGAAACATTTGAATTATTTTTTGACCAGGAAGTTGTCAATCTAATTGTGAATGAAACTCGTTGTTATGCTACTGATAAAAATCATCCGTCTTTTGTTTTGGATGAGGGAGAGTTGAAATGTTTTACTGGTTTTCTAATACTAACAGGATATAATCAGCTGCCCTCTGAGCGCCATTATTGGGAATCAAATTCTGACATGAATAATCATATGGTGTGCGAGGCCATGAG
>NC_046658.1:179377021-179379791 GCF_010883055.1 Belonocnema kinseyi
AAGGGTTTTAAGCGATAAAATTCCGATCTCGAAATATGTAATGTATCTTGTGGCCTGAATATTAGATATAAATTGTCAATAGTATTGGATAAGAATCTTTTTATTTTTCTGATCTTATTTTTAGTAACGATATCTTTTTTGTTAGGTGAAATACTTGAATATTCATCTTGTTGTAAAAATATTCTAATGGCTCTTGCTTTTTTTACACGCAGTACCCTATTTCTCATACGCTCATGAATGATAATTGACTTTGACTGAATGTATTTTTTCTTTAAATAATGACTTACTATGTGTGACATTGAACCCATCAGCTTATACTTTTCAAGCGTTTTTCCCGATGAGGCTTGAGCGAATAATGATTTTTCAAGATTAGTTTTTACTGTATTCCTTTTATCAAATAATTGTTTTTGTAGAGCAGCGGCTCGCATTAGCTCCTTACGTATTTCACTTAGCCCTTTGCGTTCAATGTCTTTAACCTTATCAAACAATTGGTCACGACCGCGAGGATTTGTTTTTTTGAAAAGTCGATAGTACTTTTTTTCCATTTATCTACAAGTTTATCTTTTTTTTTCAATGCCATATTATTACTTTGTACTTGTCTACGTAATTTAGCTTCTCTTGTTCTAGATCTCAAGTTAGACTTCCGCAAGCGTTGCAGCTCAGAAGTCTTCGAACTCTTACCTGATAAAATTTGATTTTTTTTGGATGATGTAGTTTCAATGCTGGTAGTAGTATTTACATCGCGATGTTCGGTTGTATCGCATTCTTCATTTAATTTTAAACGCTGAAAGTTGTCCTCAAACTCAATGTTTTCATTTTCGACTGCAATATTACAATCTTGAATCTCGTCTTCAATATCTTTCTTTCGTCTTTCTTGTGACTCTGAAGGCGGGTGTTGACAAGGATTGGAATGTGGCCTAAGGTTGTAAATACTGTCATTTTCTGTAGAGAACGCACAATCAGGATTATCTTGTCTAAAAAGAATACGGTTCTATTCAATTCTATAAATAAAAATTTGAATATTTTTCAGGGAAGTACACACTTACTCATCAATATATTTACTCTTATTTTTAATTTTATTTTGTTCATTGAGCTTGTTGAGTCTCTCAGTTTTCTCGATCTGAAAAAACCGCATGATTCAAATTTTTATTGCGGTCTGCCCATCTTGATTTTTTGATTTTTTAAAAATTCTCTTTTTTGAATCTTGGGAAAATAATTTGGAATAAGTCTTTTCAGTATTTGTTCTTAGTAATAGTAACTTGTGATTACGCATGTACTTGGACTTATTGAATTGGATTAGAGAGGGTGCTGTTTGAAAATAGCATTAATTTTTTTTTTTTTACGCTAATATCGTACGAGGTCTTTAGGCCATAACTTTTCTATTTTGCAAGGCACCTCAATTTACCAAACATATTTGGAATTATGGCGATAAAAGGAATATGAATTACTATTAAAAAAAATTTAATTGAAAGCTATTTTTTTAAACAGCAGATAACAACAAAATTGAATAAGCAGAAAAATTTGAGGGACGCTATTTCAAAAAATTATTACTCTGAAACTATAATATGCACCTCATCCAATTCAGCACCATTGTATAGGCAGTTGTACTGTAACGATAAGAAAAAAAATGGAGACGACATTTGAAAAGCTAAAAAAGCTACAACTACATAAACATTTTCATTATAGCAAAGGGACGCTCGAAGAATTAATTTTTTTGTTAAACTGTAATCTAAAAGTTCTTCTAAATATTTATTGGCACATTTTAGGCCTCATAACGCATTCTCAATTTGTTGTACTGCATATAATGAAAAAGTAAAAGGTACAATAGATCATATCTAAACCTATAAATTTAAAATACAAGCAAGGGACAGTTACATGAAAGATTATGGGGATTGCTCCATATGTATGTATAAAAAAGTTACAAGTAGTTACAAGTAGTTGAAATTGATTTTGTTGGAAGTATATTAAATACTATGATATTTCACAAAACATCGTACACAAAGCCCGACATCACATTTTTGGCAAATTGTCTTCACTTGCGAGGAACATGGCTTGTTAGCGCACCTTCTTCGGTTTTCAATCGGGGCCACGAAATGATCAATACGATCGTACCTGATCGAATCAATACATTTGCCTTTAGCATGAGCCGATGGTCCAGCCTTCTTGATTGGGGTCTTGAAGCGAACAAGATAGGTTTGGGCAAGTTCGCGACAGAACTGAAGTTTCGGAATTTTAGTTCCCGAGCTCTCCCTATGAATGAGCCAAGAGTTATTTACGGCGACATCAATCAACCACGTAAAAAGGATGAACCACCATTTTTTACCTCGCATATCAATTTTGTATCTAATTATATCTTGGTCCATGCGATCAGTACCGCCCATACTTTTGTTATATTGGTAGATACAATGAGGTTGCGGAACAGTCACATATTTTTTATCTTTTCTGGAGTATCTCTTGGTAGCATTTGTTGGCTCGAATCCATATTTTGTAGATGCAACAGTTACAGCACTGTTATCAACCCACTTGCAGACAAATATACCATCAGTATGTTCAATAATGTACTTACAAGTGCCACGTTTCTCACGTTTCACGATCTTGTTTGATGGGAGAAGACAGCCACGAGGAATCCTATTTTCACGCATGGTTCCTGTTGCATCGTAGCCATTGTCCTTCAAATGCTTCAGTACATTGAATGAAGTGAATAAATTGTCAAGAAATATGTGATACGGCAAAGTTGAAATCGAAGATGGAAACTCATCCAACATGTGAA
>NC_046658.1:179379891-179385575 GCF_010883055.1 Belonocnema kinseyi
TATCTTCGCAGCCATTCTTCCTTATCTACTTCTATTTCTAGCTAATGTAAATCTGCTTTAGGAAGTCGGCTATCTAAACGGCCTTGCGAAAGGCAGGTCAGTCCCATGATTCATGTCACGTATAGTCCACTCTGAAAGTATTTCAATGAAATATTATAAATTACTGATTAAAAAAAAATTTTTATTTAAATATACCTTAAAAAGGCATGCTTAGTTCGATTAACATGTACAATCTTAGTCTGCTTTTGCGTAATCTGTATCTCAATGTTAAGGTCGTCAATAACTCTAGTAATTTTAAATGGTCCCGCGTAATGATCGTCAAATTTGTCGCTTCTCAAATCAAATAAAACATATACATACTGATCGGGTTCAAACTTTTGTTCCTTAATTTTTCTGTCGTAATATTTTTTACAACGTCTTTTAGCAGCTTCTAGGCGGGCTGTGGCCAGTGACTCTGTTTCTACGATTATATTAAGAAGTTCATCTACTAATCGAATATATGTCATAGGTACTTTTTCGTCTGGGAATTCGGATGGAAACCTGACCTTTCTTCCGAAAACCATCTTTTGTGGAGTTACACCTGTGGACTCGTGAACGGCGGTGTTGAATGAAAAAATGGCAAACGGCAACCACTGGTCCCAGTTACTACGCTCACTATAGTTTCTGAGGTATTCTACAAATGTATGATGACTTCTTTCTAGCGAACCTAAAGATTGCGGGTGATATGCACTAGACCTGAATTGACGAATTTTAAATATTTTAGCGATGTTTTCCATAATATTGCTCATGAATTGTGACCCCTGATCTGTTTGGATTGTCTCGGGACAACCAAAGACACAAATTAGATCTTCAGCAAGTACCGCTGCGATATGAGGTGAATCTATTTTTGAAAGTGGAATGGCACCTGAATATTTGCTCAAATTATCTTGCCATTTAAGCATGTACTGATTACCAGACTCAGTGATAGGTAAAGGCCCAACTAAATCAATTTGTACTTTTTCGAACGTTCTTATCGGGGTATCTATTATTCGCATCGGCATTTTAGTTTTGACTCTAGTCAATTTCCTTTTCTGACAAGTTTCGCACGTTTTGACATAATTTATAACTTCATCCCTCATGCCTTTCCAATAAAAACGTTCTCGGATTCTCTCTAATGTTTTCGTTTCACCTTTATGTCCGCCGACAGTTGAGTCGTGACATTCCCGGATTATATCCAGACGCTTTTCTACCTCAGGAATTTCAACCTCACCTGTACATACTGTTATCTGAAACCCACCTTTACCCAAATGAGTTCTAAACATTTTTTCTATTACGGCCCATGGCAATTTATCAAATCCATTCCCTTCACGAGATATACTAAAACTTTTATTTTTGGTTGATTCAAGGGCTTCTCTTAATGTGTTTACCGCATTTTCTATTTTTTTTGCAAAAACTTTTGAATCGAATTTCTCTTTTATGTATAAATTATAGATCATACGTCCAGCGTTAGAAAAAGATGTAACGTAACCTACTTGTGCATCTGGATCTTTTAGGTACGAGGGATTGATAATGGAATTGTCTACAAGCTCACGACCTAGAGGTGTAGTGAGTACCCCGTCACACGAAACAAAATTAAGGATATGGTCATCTCTCATCCACACCTTATCTTTACTAAGCTGAAACAGCGGAGTAAGTATAACATTCCCTTGTTTTGAACCTGCATGACAAATATGAGTCGGCCCTAACAAAACAGTTTTTTCTAATTTTTTTCGTTTATCAGGTGTTTCGTTTTCGTCATCATTCTCACGCGAACTTGCTAAAACGTCTCCCCAAAACTCCAGTTAAATTCTCAAATTCATTTCTGTCCAAAACGTCATCCTCATAATTATCTCTATTATTTACATAATTTGTCAATAGTCCATCAGTTCCACTCAGTATCATTCCAGGCGAGTGTCTCCTCAATTGAGACCACCTACCTCTGAGACCCATCTCGGATACCGTGCCTCCCACATAGAGACCACCCCTCCTAGAAGCAAGGACTTGCAGCCCCTGTCTCCTGATTTTTTGAGACCATTGCTACGGATCCTCCCAGGACTCCGCCGGCAGTTTTGTCTGGCCTGCATGGCCTTCCAGAAAGCTCTGCGGATTCACAGATTTCCGCGTGGCCAGCTGGTCCACCAAATACCCTTTTATTAGGAAGGAAAGTTTCCACCAGAGGAAACCTCCTTCCGGGAGACCGTGCCTCCTCTATTGAGACCACCACCCCCGGGGAGCGTCCCTCCACATTTGAGGCCACCTCCCCCAGCGACAAATCTCGGAGACCGTGCCTCCCACATGGAGACCACACCTCCGAGAAGAGGGAGCGATGCCGCAAAAAGTCACCCTCCCCCGCCTCTCTTATAGCCCTCATTATTCGCACGTGCTTTCTACGGTCGATGCCGGACGCCCGTGCCCTCACTACACTACCAGGCAGGAAAGAGGAGGCCCGCGCGCCAGCCCCGCCGCAACCTGATGCCAGTGTGCTCTCGTGGCCATCGAGTGACCCAGCTACAGGCAGCGAACGACGGACTGACACACGCTCCCCTAAAACATATGCATCTGTCACCTCCACACCCTGGCGCGCTCCCCACCGACCGGAACTAGGCTTGGGTATAGAGCTTACTGCCCTGGGATGATCTCTTGTATAAAAAAAAACTTTAAGGTCCGCAACGTCCTTGCCTATTGTCTTTCTATGGATATTTCTATGTGATTCAGCAAGATCCATATCATCGTTATCATCGCATGTGCTTACAAAAACTCGTTCTATCGGGTATTCATGATACAGAACCTTACTCCCTGCAAAGCAATTTGTGGACCCTTCACATTCCATAGCACTTTCGTCACTGTTCTCATCACCCATGTCATTTCCCTCATTTCCTATTTTCATCTCTACCGGATTACGTGAAAGCGCGTCCGCGTTAGTATTAACCCTACCCGGCTTGTATACTATCTTATACTGGTACCCTTGCAATTTTATCTTCCAACGAGCTAATCGGGATCCACTTGTGGGGTCTTTTAACTGATCAAGCCAAACTAATGCTTTATGGTCCGTGACCAAAGTAAATTTTTGCCCGTATACATACGGCCTAAAATGTCTAACTGCAAAAATATTGAAAATTTATTTAGTGGGGTTTCAAATTCTATTGTTTTGTGTGGTGTTCTGTTATAAATGTCCATAGCGTATTTTGCTGCTAATTCCCACATGCTCTTTGGTAATCCTAAATAGAACATAAGTGCTCTAATTTTTTCTTGCAATGTTCTATTGAATCCTTCCTCTGTTCCATTTAGTTGTGGTGTGTATGGTGGTGAAAATTTAGGTTCTATTCCTTGTTGCTCTAATACTTCTAATACCCCCGCCCATAAATTCTTTTCCTTGATCTGACCTTATGTAACAAACTTTTTCATATTTTCCTAAGATATTTCTTGTAGAACGCAAAAATCTGTCTAAATATGTTCCGAATTCGTCTGTAGTTTTCATTGTGTATGTTCTCGGTAATCTAGTATAATCGTCTGTAAAAACTATAATGAACTTCTTTTGCCTTGGGTCTGACGTGGTATGTATTGACCTCATTATGTCAGTGTGTATTACTTGAAGTAAACTTCTGGCCCTATTTCTTTTCCCTTTAAATGTTCAATTATCCATCTTTGCCATAATGCACATTTCGGATTCTAAGATTAAATTGTCAAATTTTATGTCTAAGTTTTTCTTCTGGTTTTTGTAATTTTATTAAGTAATTAAGTGAGGCATGTTCTAAGCGCACATGCCATAGCATTGCCTTACTATGTTTTGTAAATTTGTTATTTTATATTTCTAGTGGGTTCATCGTACAAATGTGCATGCTTATTTCTATTTCTTTTATTTTGTCTATGTCTATTACTTTCCTCTTTATGATTTATTCTTGATAATCATTTGTATCAATTATTCTAGTTTGATATTTATCTATATCATTTTCCTTTTCGAACAACTTTCTTCCTCCCTCCCGATCTTAGACAAATATTTTCTTTCTCTAAATTATTATTTTTTCTTTCTACTCCCTCCGCGATCAACGTTCAAATTGTGTTTTGGTGTGGCTGAAATTTTTCGGGCTGTTTCATGCCTACGTTATTTACTAATTCTGCTTTACAATTAAAATGATCGTATTCAGACTTTTCTTTCCCGTTGATTATTTTTGTGGCTATTAAATTTATCATCCAGTTTGACTTCTTATAAACCCCTTTTAAATGTATCTCTTTTGATTCTCTGTCGAACACTTTAAGTTGTTCATTGTCTAAATATTTTCATGACCCCGCATCTGCAAAACGTCTGAGTGAAATGAGGTTTTCTGCGATGTCTTTCGCAGCTATAACGTTTGTCAGTTTTATTATTAACATTTCTGGACACTCGCCGTCTGAAAGCCAACATTTAAAAAAATTATACCTAGATCGTTAAGGCTGGACACCACCAGGATGGGGACCCATTTATGTTCCCAGATAGCAATATGCGCGTATAGTGTGACGCACGCTTGCGGATTTTTTCGCACGGCTTGTACGCATACGATGACGCAGATGCGTCCTCAATTGTGAGACAGGTGCGTTAAAAACAAATTCTAAAAGATGAAAGGTTGAAAATAATATGAACAATAGAATTTTAAAATGGGTATGAGGATTCTTTTTTATTACGTTATACTTTGCTCAGTATTATTATTTTCGATTGACAGAATTTATAAACAAAAAGGAGGAAAAGAGGTTAGAATTCTTTATTGTACGTATTTTAGGACATTTGAAATTTTTGAGATGAAATGGGATAAAAAGGGAATAGGTAAAAAACCGAAGGAACTATACATCCTGAATGAATAAATCAATGAATTATCATACAAAATACTGCACGTGATAATAGTGCCGAATTCTTCACTTCCGGTTAATTTTCTCCAATTGAATTCGTAAACCAGCTGATCTCTCATCACAGTTTTCAGATCGGAATTTAGGAACTCGCGTATCTTATTACTCCGCCCAGGTGTTGCAAGTAGTCGTGCTGAAAAAAATGCAAGGAATTAAAATAATTTAATTACGTATTTTTTGGGAAAAGAAATATCCACCTAGGTCTCTCAGGCAGGAAAAACCTATCAGTTCTTCTAATTTATCCTCGTTCTGCTCCAACTCATAAAACTGTTCAATAGAGCTTAGCGGACATCTTTTCCGGTTTTCGATATAAATATTGAGTCAGCTTTTCTCCCCCCCCCCCCAATGCTTTGTGCCTGTAACTTAAGTATCTTCTCGGTTAACTTTCTTAACTTCTCCACTTTTTCATCCAACTCCTCGGCTTGATTTATTAAATTGCTGTAAAGTAAATTTGTGTTAGAAGTGGATATAATAGAATTTGTATAAACAGAACTGTTTTTAATATTTCACTTACAGTTGCGAAAATCTGCGAAATCTTTGTGGAAGCTTTCCTTTTGTCCTTGTACATGCATATCGTCTTCCCAATTTGATGGATTGGGTTTCGACAGAGGTAGTTGCTCTTCAGACACTGGACATTCAAGAACCGTTTCGTCAGTACTGTTTTTATGCAACTTTTTGGCAGAACATGAAGGTTTTGTAGTTGAAGATTGCTTATGTTTCGACGGAGGATCGCTTGTTTCTGGCGCAGAATTAGAGGATTTGGACCCGGGCGTGCTTTTCACTCGAAG
>NC_046658.1:179385675-179390077 GCF_010883055.1 Belonocnema kinseyi
CCCCCCCCCCCAACCTTGGTCGACGACTACCCACCCGAAAAAATACGTTCTGCCGTCCCTGAAAGTTATAATATAGATACCCCGCATTAACCTTGTTCTTACACTTTGTAAGTGAAGGGTTTGAAACAACATAAATTCATATTATACGCAACAAACTTCCCGTACTTTAGAGATATGTAAAATTTTATCTTTCGAGATTTAGAACCCATCTCAAAAAGTTTGGATTTACAAATTTAGTTATTTGACCTTCAAAATATTACGCGATCTATGACCAAGATAGTATAATTTAGAGAATTAATTCAGTAAATCGAATCCTCTTTTGAAAACTGAGCAGTCCTTGTGCAAGTTTTAATCATTTTGAGCCTGTACTTTACATTTAAAACCAACTACGGATAATTATTCTTTTATCCTACAATTTTAATTTACTTCTTATTTAAAGCAACAATCAATAAAATATGCAAAATGCCTGATAATAAAATTAAACCCAATTCAGCGGAGATGTTAACCGTACACTTAGTGAGGCCATGATAACATTCATGGCATAGTGTTTTGCCGTACAACAAGGGGTTGTAAATATCCCCAGTTACGATGAAAAAAATATGCGCGTAAGAGACTTTATCCAAGATATAATAAATGGCGAATCATCCGTGCCAGAAAATTTTGAAAAACAAAATCTTAAGGCTGTTTTAGCATAATTAAAAGGTGCGGCAAAAGACTTCATTCATGGAAAAAATGTTAAAAATATAAATGATTTAATAAAGTACTTAAAACAGCGTTTTTCTTCTCGTAAAACTTATGCGTGGTAGTTGCACGAAATTTCAACCATCCGCATAAATCGCGAAGAAAATATGAGTGAAATTTTTTCTCGGATAACCCTTCTAAAATCAAGAGCCCAAGCGGCCCTTGAAGACAAATATCCGAATAACGAACAATTATTCCTCCTATTAAATGACTGATCCCTCAAAGCCTTTAAACGAGGCTTGCCTGGCGGCATTTCAGGGTTGGTAGAAGCACGTAATCCCGGAAGTTTAGACGCAGCCCTGAAAGTCGCACTTGAATACGAGGCACGACAACAGTTGAATCCTCAGTATCCTATAAATTATTACCGAGAATCAAGATATCCTCAACCGAGCTACTCAGGATCACGAGACCGTAGCCCAAGCCCACATGTTCGATTTGCAACGATCCTGATTCATCTAAAAATACTGACCCGAAAACCAATGCAATGGGAATAATAAGGCGTCCTTATTCTCCTGGGACTTCTAATAATCAAAATAGCTACATGACTCCAAATCAGTATCCTTGAACCCATATAATCCTTATCTTTACTATCCAACTATTCCCATGCAAAATAATGGCTATCCAAACACCGTGCGAGGAGTACAAGAGCGTCAGGCAAGCGTAGGAATCATGAAGAAATGCGTAAAATCTTCCACACAAAGGTCAGTCGAGAATCTCCAGTCGTAGAACTTTTATCGTCAGAATTTTTAGAAAAAAAGCCTCATTCTTAGTCGACACCGGAAAACATACAAATCTCCACTATCGGCGAAGTCACGCAGTATTAGTTCATTACATAAGAGCTTATGCCGCTAATTATGATGATTGGGACAAATTAATACCATTTTCTATGTTTTGCTACAACACTTCAATTCGTGAAGCAAAAAAATTTACACCCTTTGAATTAATTTTCGGAAAAACTGGGCGAACACCTAGTTCATTTCCTACCTACGAAAGGCTGGAAACCTACAGGTCATATTTAAAACAATTAATAACTAGATTAACAGAAATCAAAATTATAGCTGCAAATAATTTGATTCAAGCGCAACAGAAGTCAAAGCAATTATACGATCTAAAAATAAAACTTTTCACTGGAAAACTAGGAGACTGTGTCTGCGTAAAAAGAGAAACAAAAATAATAAATTAGACAGTAAGAGGCACGGTCTAAAATTAATGTTATTCGATAAAATAAAGATGATGTAAAAAGAGGAGAAATAAAAACAAAACATTAAGAAGTAAGAGGATTTGGAGGTTGCATTCACGGAGAAACTCTAGCACTAGCGGTTAGTGTTAAAATACATTTTTTTCGTAGCACTAGCCACAGTTTCCAACACACTGCCCGCTCGTAAATTCACACAAACCGCTCGTGGTAATAGCAACAGCAGCGCGAGCTTGGTACGTGTTGCACTTTGCACGGCCCGTTCTTGGGATGTCAAATAGCTCTAATGTTTATTGACAACAACGCTTATCGCTCGACTCATTCGCCGCAATATACCAAATGTGCTATGAGCAGCATCAGCTGATCGAGATGAATGAACCTGCATAAGCACATCGTAATTCTTTATAACATCAGATTATATAATTTTTCATCACATTTAACCTCAAAAATCTTTTTACTTCTTTTATGGTTAAAACAGTGATAATATTTATGCGATTCTCATTTAACTTTAGAGCTATTTGACACCACGCGCTATTCAAAATTAACACGAGAGATTGTTGTAAATACGAAGAGTTGGCCGGAATAAGCGAAACACTCACCGAGCTCGCGCTGCTGTTGCCATTAGCACGAGCGGCTCGTGGAAATTATCGAGCGGTCACTGCGTTGACAACTGTGGCTCTTGCCATTCCAAACATTTTTATTTTGACACTAACCGCTCGTGTCAAAAGCAGTGGCAGCTCTTCTTAATCTACAAATGAATTGGTACAGTTCAAGCTCAAGATTTCTAAAATGGAAATGGATTATATGCTTACCGTTTCAACTCATCTCAGAAAGTCGGACGCATTATCAGGTTCAACCCTTGAAGAAGAATTCAGGTATTTTCTACGAGAAGCTGGAATTGATACGATTAACCCAAAACTATTGGAGAATCGTGATATTTTTGGATTTAGGAAATTTTACCCACCAGTACCAGCTCGCGGATACGTTACGGGACATCAGTAAAAACTGGACACCCTAATTATGAAACTCAATTGAATTGACGCGAAAATAAAAATTTAAATAGAATGCTCTCCGAAATACAATGCTGCAAGCCGGGAACCAACACATAATCCAGAACAACGAAAAAAAGGCGGGTGCCAATGCTGGGGTTCATAGGATCTATTTTAGGACCGGTAGACGGGCTTTTAACTGCGGAAGACGAAGAAGATTATATGAACATAATCGATGAACTACGAGACAAAAAAACTAAAATAAGTCGAATCCTAAGACAACAAACTCACACAGTTAATGCCGAGATTCAGGACATACATAAAGAATTACAGGTGAGAACCACTGAAATACGAAGAATGCAATTATTACTAGAGACAGCAGCGTGAATAATGAATTGGCACCACAAGTATGGCTGACTACATGCACATACTATCACTGAACGACGTACGTCCGTGCAGTGGAACGAACGGCTAGCAACAGGCCTGACGACACAACCATGATGGCCGACTACAATCAAGTGAAACACTATCCCACTGCCATAAGCAGCCCAGGACCGCCTGCAGATAAGAAACAGAAGATACACATAAGCAAATCAGCAGAGCGCTTTCACCTAAATAACCATGTAAACTCCACCATAGGAAAAATGGTCACAATTTTTTAGCTCAACAACAAGATTTAAACAAACAAAAAACAAAAACACCATATAAAATAATAGCTAAAAATTACATAAAAACACAATAGGTGACACTTAAATAACAAAAACTCATCGGAGACGATGAGATTCTAAGGAGGGAGGACTGTTACATCCTCAAAATTTAAAAATAAATTTTAAACCGCATCGTAAAACTGAAATGATAAAAACATCAACTTGAAAGCAGTAGGTAATCACTTGCATGGTAAGCCACGAGTGGTAAACTACGACTGATGATAAATATGCAACGGTCGATAAAGTAGTAAGTGCGAGCTAATTACCCATGCATTACCATAAGTATACCGACTAATTCAAAGCATCGGTAATTTAATAATATGTGAGTTATCCTATTTAAAATGTTATATATTACACCGACATAATGAAGGGAAATCAAATTGTGTACCATCTAAGACTACAAAACGATCACAATTAAAACTGAAAAGTATTAATATAACTATATAGTTAAAATAAGTATTTGATGTATCGGCCTATTAAAATTAGAATTAAGATATTGTCTAGAAAAGAGGAAGAAAAGAGTAACGAAATTACAAAGAATAATAAGGAAATCAATATAGCTGAAAAAGTGAACGATAATATTAAAATTATAAAGTAAGTTGGAAATATAGTCAACGGGAGCAAAAATAGATATGAGGCTTTATCAGTACGTGCCTCCTCGAGTTTTTTCGATACGTACGTGCCTCGTCGAGTTTTCTCGATTCGTACGTGTCTCGTCGAGTTTTCTGAATTTGTACGTGACTTTACAAGAAGCGTATTCCTATATAAAC
>NC_046658.1:179390177-179397056 GCF_010883055.1 Belonocnema kinseyi
ATAAAAGTGATGGTAGAAAAAAAGCTAGACTTGTTGTGCGAGGTTACCAACAAGATGAAATAATTGAAGATATCTATTCTCCAGTTGCGAGACTACAAACATAAAAATTGCTTTTATCTCATTGTAATCAAAATAAGTTCTATATTGATCAAATGGACGTAGAAACAGCCTTTTTGAATGGTGAAGTCAAATCTAAAGTTTATGTAAAAATACCACAAGGTTACGAAAATAATATTGATAATTCAGGTAAAGTCTTAAAGTTAGTAAAGGCTTTGTATGGTTTGAGAGAAAGTCCGAGAGCATGGTATGAATGCTTTGACAATTTTGTTAAAAGTATGAATTTTGAAAGAAGCGAAAGCGATTATTGTTTATATTATAAAATTGAGAACGGTGAAAAGATTTATATATTATTATTTGTTGATGATCTACTAGTCTGCTCCAAAAGTCAAAGAGTAATCGATCAAATCAAAAAGAAATTGATGAAAAAATTTGTAATTAAAGATTTAGGTAAAATAAAAACTTATCTTGGTATAAATATAGAATATGATGTTGCAAAAGGAAATTTAAGTCTTGATCAAACTGAGTATATTAATTAGTTAGGAAATGTTTATAAGTTAGAAAATAGCAGATTGTACGCAACACATATGGAGGAACGATTACATATAAAACCAGCACAAACAGCATCTACTGAAATAAAATATAAAAATTTAATTGGAGCACTCTTATATATTAGTACATGTACTCGACCCGATATTAGCTATAGTGTAAATTATTTGAGTAGATTCCAAAATTGTTATAATAAAACACATTATAAATATGCTCTAAGAGTGCTAAAATATTTGTATTTAACAAAAAGTAAAATTGTCAGAAAATTGAGTAATGATAATATTGTAGATTGTTATGTTGATGCTGATTGGGCAGGAGATAAGAATAATAGACAATCAACGACAGACTTTGTTATACGATATTTAGGTAATGCGATCTTTTGGAAAGCAAAATAGTGTAGCTAAATCGTCCACAACAGCAGAATATGTAGCTTTATCAGATGCGGTTAGTGAAGTAAAAGTAATCAAAAATTTATTGAAAGATCTAGATGTAAATACTGAGAAACCTATAAAAATTTACGAAGATAATTCTGGAGCGATTGCTATTGCCAAATATGGAAATTTAACCAAAAAATCTAAATACATAGAAACGCATTTCCACTTTGTAAATGAAAGTTACTTGAAAAACGAAATTGATATTATTAAAGTTGAAAGCGAAAAGAATATTGCATATATATTTACAAAAGCTTTCGGTAGAGTTAAGTTTGAAAATTTCAGAAACGATTTAAATATTGTTTGAATAGTTATAAGTGAACAAATGTAAAATTTTTAGTAATTTAAGAAAACTTGAGAATGTAATATTCTTTTTGAGAAATGATGGATTCAAGGAAATATAAATTCAAGGAGGTGTGTTGAAATATATGAATTCATATTTCCCGCCAAGGTATGTTGATTAGTGCAAATGTACAGAAAAGTATGTGCACGCAGCGCCGATATAGTGTGTGTGTGTGTGTGAATAGTTGTGAGATGAAATGGTTTTTTTAGTTCCGTAAGAGCGGCTGCACGAGGCAGACCGTGTCTCTGCAGTATTCACTTGTACATATTTCATTTGACAACATATAATGTTTAAATAAATCATATTCTTGTTTATACCATAATCCCAACAGTTCTTCAAGGTCGACTTTGTCCACTGCATCTGGGTAAGAGTGCAGGATGGCAACATGATTCAAACTATCTTGGATCATTGTCGAGCGCAAGTAATTTTTTATACGTCGCAACACAGAGAAGCTTCTTTCGTTTGAGCAAGATGATCCTGGTATTGTCATGAGTAATTTTATGAAGCGCAAATATTCAGGAACAAGTCCCACGCACCAACGATTTTCGCGCATGAATTCAACAACATCCATCAAACTTGAAGGTTTTGTTCCTTTGCGTTCCATAATACTTAACGCCATATCTTTATCATTAGTTAATCTGAGCTCATCAAAATCTCCCTTATAGAACTGAATAATTTTTTGCAAGTCAACCGTATCACCGACAACAAATCTTTCCAATGTTTTAAAAAATGTGGCTGAATCAGTATGAAATCGACTTTCCAGTGAATTTATGACTTGATCAAATACTTCACAATAGATCTTTCGATAATATTCTTCTGGAGTCTTAAAATGATGATTTTCGGCATTGCCATTGTCGATTCGTTTTGGAATTTGGCGTTTTCTCGGCAAAGTTGGTTCTTCAATGTCAAGTTCTGCGGTCAACTTGTTGCTGTTCTTCCAAATTGTTTTAAACTTTGAATCCCGAGAGGAATCTAACGCAAATTTCACAGCTTCAATTTTTCGATATGAATCTACCACACAAAGATCCGATTTTTGGAGATCTTTGTTTAGAATTTCGATTCTATCAAAGATTTCAACCATTGTATTCAAAAGAAATAAGAACTCAAATGAATCCATGCACTGTAGAAATCCTGAGGCTTTGGCAACAACGGCGCTGTCCATTTCTTGATCTTCCATCAGCTTTTGAAGAAATTTCATGATTGCTTTATAGTTAGCCAAAACCGTTCTCAAAGATTTGATCCTCACTACCCATCTGAAACAACATAACAAAGTTTCCTCGATTAACTCGAGAACTTTTTTAGAAATAAAAGAAATTTTTGAATTATTATGTAGTTAGTTATTGTCAAAGCATGCAAGGTGCACTTTCTCTACTTTTCTTTTACTTGTTAATCAACTTAAAAATGTTGTCAGAGATCTTACCTTGTTGGACAGTACGCTGCAAGAGCAGGAAGGTCTTGCTCACTTCCTTCTGATTCAACAGCTTGTAAGTCCTGGAATTCTGCTAATCGTTTCGGTGAATCGCGCACAAAGTTTATCAAATCCTTTACTACTCCGATAAACTTCCTGGTTACAAACACTTTTTCAATTCCATCTTGTACAACAAGGTTGAGATTATGGGCATTGCAGTGGACGAAAAGTGCTATAGGCTCTTCTTCTTTGATCCGTTGTTGCAATGCTGAAACTTTCCCCGAAACATTCGCAGCTCCATCGTAACATTGGCCTCTGAGCTTCAAGAGCGGTAAATCGAAACGAAGAAGAACATCCTTAACGATTTTGAATAATGTTTTTGATTTAGTACTTGCGAATTTTATTACTTGCAAAATATTCTGCTTTTTCTATCTCTCGGATATTTTCCGACATGACTTTAAATGCCATTTCCTGTAATATCTCGTTTTGGATGTCGTGGTGTAACCACTTGTGCCCAGATTTTTTCAACCAGGATTCCAACTCCGCCACGTCTTCTGCTCGAGCTTCCAAAATTATCATGAAATTCGAGTTTTCGTCATTATTCGCACCGCGAATAGCTAACCCTTGTCTCCCTAAAATTCTCAGAGTACTGAAAATCTTCCTCAAAGTTTTACCAACTTTTTATTGCAGGCTTCAGTACATATCCTACAAATCATTTGATTGCAATCGGTTAAACTAAGCCATGGATTTTTTACTTTCCAGCGTTCGAATAAGGTCGGATTTTGATCTGAAAAATATGTAATATGTATCTATATTTACAATTTGAATAGAATATGCCAAAACATGAATAATTTCTTTTTGAAAATTTACACATTTTTCAAAAGTTTCAAAATTATCGATATTGTACTTTAATAAATTTTCAAATTTCTCAAAAAACTTTCTAATTATATAAAATTTTATAATTTTTATTCGCAAATAATAAGATGCATTATTTAATAGTGCTTACCTTTATCAGTTTTTGATTTTTCTCGATTCGCACAAGTGTTGTCAGTTTTGTCGTCCGCCCTTTTATCTCGAACCCCTCGTAAGAGAAATCGGTCCATGTGGAGAACACAATTGTGCTCGTTCGCCACTTTTTGTTTCTTGAGCTACACTCAAAGCTCTCTTACAGATATGAAACGGCATTCACTTCAATACTATTAAAAGGAGAGTATCAAGACCATGATCTAATAAATACATGGTCTAGCCGAAAGACGTTTCATTATCGTCCAACTCGCGCATACCAGCTCCACGGCTATCTTGGTTACCATTGCGTATTGCGTTTTAGAATTTTAAAATGCGCGCCAATAGAAACCAATCAGATGCAAATCTAAGCATTTATTCTTATAATTACACGTGCGTGCGTATTATGAAAATCGAATACAACCATTCAAACATCCGCCAATTTTTCGGATTTTTTACTCAAATTTCGGGGTGGGTAATTACCCACCCACACATTTTCAGCGTGGGTAGTACTACCCACCATACCCACCCCTTCCGCCGGCCCTGATAACTTTTATCTTATAATTACACTGGAGTTAACGATTTTTTGAGAAGCACAGATTTTAAGCATTAAAAAATTTTGTTGTGTTTGTTCTGATGTAGATCTTTGAATTTTACAATCACATTTGTTTAAATGAAATAAGGTTTGTTGCAGTTCAAGTGGATTGCCTGACTACAATATAGCGTAGCTTACTAGCCGCGAGTTGCACTCGTTCTTTCAGTAGAAACAGACAGTAAGTGATTAACACGTTGATAAAATGTAGGTCAACATTTTGATCGTAGCGTGTACCTATCACTTTAGTGAACGACTAACTTCGTTCGTCGAGTAGAAAAAGGCGGTGAAGGTTAGACTATTTACTCTTCGTTAAGGAACGAGCGAAAGTATATTGAATGTGTATATAAATTTAAATTCGAATTTTGGCTTTTATTTGTTGTTAAAATTAACTAAGTTTATAAGAAATAAATCTGTTGTAATATTTCCATCCACTGTTGATCAATCAGTGAAAGATATATTTTTACAATGGATTTAAACTCATTTATATGGGTTCTTAAAAATCTAGGTGAGAAAGGGCTATTACAAGATGTAACGAGAAAAGGGTTTAGAAATAAAATTTTTTTAATTTTTCCGAATGAATTAATTTACACTCTTTTGTTACTGTTTTTACTAAAATGGAATCAGGTTGTGAATAGTTTCGAAGAAATTTGTTATTAAAAATATAAAATATAATTTTTGAGGTTTTAGGGAAACACTGAATATAAATTTAGATTAAATACACTGAATTTAAATGAAAAAGTGACAATCCCACGGCTTCCACCAAATCAGGTGTTGCGGGCCGAGCAAAATGCGAGGGTAGTTTATTAATGGGATAGGTAAGGGAGGTTAAAGGGCTGATTAAGTCAGAGTGGTTAAGCCTAACTATTATTTAATGTGGGATCGTTGTCACTTGTCAATTTTACAGGGATTGCGTGTTATTAAAAATTAAAAAATACGACAATTTTCATAAGTTACAGGTTTATTTATTAGAATATAGGAACATAAAATTAGTTTAGAGTGAAATAATTATAACACTTACGCTGCCTTTCAGTCTTGAAAGGGCAAGAGAAAATTTGTAATGTCGATGATATCCCCGCTGATTTGTAGAATAGTGACGGAATTCTACCGGGTGTTTTTACTTGATGCACACGAAATATTCGGAAGTCAACGTATACGACGACCGAAAGCCAAAGGGACTTAGTTTACTCTCAATACTTCGTACTATTTCACGATGGAAAATAACAAATACGAGACTTTACACAATGCAGTTCTTCGTTAAGGAATATTTCACGTTTGTCGAATTGATCGCGACTTTATCCAAGCGTTTCGTACAATTGAAGTTTAAGTTGTCAGTGTGACTGTCACAAATTAAAAGACAAGCACCAGGGGCGAGTCTAGGGTTTATATAGGAATAAGCCTCTTGTAAAGTCACGTACAAATTCAGAAAACTCGACGAGACACGTACGAATTGAGAAAACTCGACGAGACACATACGAATCGAGAAAACTCGACGAGGCACGTACGTATCGAGAAAACTCGAGGAGGCACGTACTGAGAAAGTCTCATATCTATTTTTGCTCTCGTTGACTATATTTCCAACTTACTTTATAATTTTAATATAATCGTTCACTTTTTCAGCTATATTGATTTCCTTATTATTCTTTGTAATTTCGTTACTCTTTTCTTCCTCTTTTCTAGACAATATCTTAATTCTAATTTTAATAGGCCGATACATTAAATACTTATTTTATCTATATAGCTATATTACTACTTTTCAGTTTTAATTGCAATCGTTTTGTAATCTTAGGTGGTACACAATTTGATTACCCTTAATTATGTCGGTGTAACATATAACATTTTAAATAGGATAACTCACATATTACTAAATTACCGAGGCTTTGAATTAATCGGTATACTTCTGGTAATGCACGCGTAATTAGCTCGCGCTTACTACTTTACCGATCGTTGCATATTTATCATCGGTCGTAGTTTACCACTCTTGGCTTACCATACAAGTGATTACCTACTGCTTTCAACTTGGCCCTAAAACGCTGCTCAATACACCCTTGAGTTCTTTACACGAACGTATAACACTGCGGACTTTATTCGGAAGCGACTCAGTTAACGACGATCGAATGTTTCAGTCGAAAGGACTTTAGTTCTCAACACGGTGATTCGTTGTTAGGTTCTCAAAACCTCTGGCACACGATTCATTTGTGATAACAAGCAGTATGACTTCCGAAAGACTCAAAACTTCGAAGACTCGTTAGTATGTTTTTAAAACCCCTGGCAGGCGATTCATATATCAAAGTTGAGTGACGTTGTCGGTACGACTGCTTGGAACTAAACACATAAAATCTAAAAGAAAAACTTGAAAATCTTCAAATTTTAACAGAAATATGTCTTTAGTACAAAAAAAAAACGCAGAATACATGCAAACAAAATTTTTGCGTATATTTATAAATTCATAAAATAATAATACAAATGCAGGAGTTAATGTTAAATTCAAAGAAAA
>NC_046658.1:179397156-179398753 GCF_010883055.1 Belonocnema kinseyi
ATGGATTTTAAAAGATCGATTCTTTCACGATCGATTCTTTGAAGATCGATTTTTTTCCAGAATCGATCTTCAGAAATTCGATCCTGGATCGATTCAAGAATCGATCTTTTCGAGAAAATCGCCCATCCCTAAAAGACCGAAGGTTAGGTCAGAACTTATGAAACTAGAAAATTTAGGGATAATAGAACCGGCAATAAGCGAATTCTGTAATCCCCAAAAATAGTGGAAAAAAATGACGGGGATATACGCATATGTTTGGACGCACGTTCTTTAAATGGTATAATAGAATCTAAACATGATGGACCACCGGGCATAAGTGATATCTTACAAAAATACGAGGGTAAAACAGTTTTCAGCAGCACGGATTTAACCCAAGGTTTTTTCCAGATTCCTTCAAAAAAGGAATCGCGGAAAGTTTCTGCATTCGTTTTTGAGGGTAGAGACTATCAATTTTGTAGAATCCCTTTTGACATAAAAACAGCTAGTAACGGTTTTTGTACGAGCCCTAAATTCCGTCCTTGGAATTGATTTCGATGAGTTTTTGGCAGTTTATGTTGATGACATCCTAATCACGTCAGAGCCATTTAAGGAACATCTTGAACACTTAGATAAAGTCTTTACAAGCCTAGGAGATGCGGGACTAAAACTTAAATTGAATAAGTCGAGTTGGTGCCAGGACGAAATAAAATTTCTAGGTTTCATTCTGACCCTAATTGGGCCTGGAAAAAATGAGACCATCTTCGATTTCGAGGTTATTTTGACATTTTCTGTCAAAGTTTCGGAAATGCCAAAAGGGGGATTATGTAATGATTGCATAGAAGGGGGCAACAATTTAACAACTTAGTAGTACGCCCCAGGATCAGGACAATTAGCGATCATCTTTGCTGATTACGAGAAAAATTACAGATGGACTGAAGGCCCCGGTCTGGCCGGTGGCTATTTGGTTTTAGTTCTCAAAAAGAGTTTAAATTACAATTTAAAGTTGTTTTTTCTTTGTCAAAGTGCGCCACGCAGACGGCCGTAAAAATGGATATCCATGGGGACGCTCATGAAAATAGCTATTATCAAATTTACATCCTGGATCCATGAATGAAGGAAGAAACCACTGCAGAAAAGGATTTAGAAGAAGGATTTGCGACAACAACGAGAATTCTACACTTATCTTGTGCCGAGAAAAATTTTAAAACTTTATTATTTGACTAAAACTGAATGTTTCCTGGACGGTATGCTTTATTAATTAATGTTGATAGGATTGTGCAAAAATGTGATTGAAGAAGTTAGAAAATTTAAATTAGAGCGGAATTTTATTTTTATCCTGAATGCGATCAGAGTCTAAATGTTGTTCTATATGTGAGAGGTTTAGAAATATTACAATCTGTTGATAATATCACGCATTATAGATAAAATCGCCTGAGTGAAATTTGATCGATTTGGTGTAGTTCTTCAAGTTTGATTAACCAATCCACGGAGTCTTGAGTTTTCTTTGAATACAAATATTTTAGCCTGCCGTTTAATTTGAATAAATTTTAATTATTGAGAACTTTATATTTATTTGATAATGCCTTTGCATCGCTCCCCAACATCGAATGCGCACAAT
>NC_046658.1:179398853-179400586 GCF_010883055.1 Belonocnema kinseyi
TTTTAGCCTGCCGTTTAATTTGAATAAATTTTAATTATTGAGAACTTTATATTTATTTGATAATGCCTTTGCATCGCTCCCCAACATCGAATGCGCACAATACACCACAGTGTCAAACATTTTATAGTAGGTTAAGTTGATTATATTATTTAATTTTCCTTTTTTTTCTCCCTCTTGATATATTTAAAACGGATGAATTCTAGATTAAAATAAAATAAATAAGAAAATTACTTTTATTAGTTAAATGCAGGAACAAATATAGGTAGTATTAGACTATTTTCTTTTGCGAGTTACATGCTTATTTTCCGCTTGGAAGTAATAATTAATATTAACATTAATGAAAGATTTTTTTAATTACCATAGAATTTAAAACCCCCTGGTTTACCCGTACATTACTCTCTGTTCTGTTTACATTAAACTGACACATTATGCACATTCACTATTCGGATAGGTTAGGAAGTTATTAAGTGGTCTTGCATGTCGCGCATGCTCCAACAAATTTGTGATTTCCTCAGGTATTTGTGAAAATGAGTGACCACCTTTTTCCATTAGAATTTAAAGATGTTTTATATAGTATGATAAATCGGCAACTTGAATATTTCCAACAGTCACCAATGGGATATCGGAGGCGTTTCTAATCATTTGTTGAATCAAGGGAAGAATAATTTACGAAGTTCTCTAGTATAAAACAGAACTGCAAAAATTTGAAACGAATCTGGTCATGTTCGAATTCGAAACAATGCGAATTATCTATATTCCACGTTATTTTATACCTATGAACACAACTGAAATAATAATAATAATAATAATAATAACCTTAAGAATAATTTAATAAAAGCCGCGCTATGACGCGACTTTTATTTAACGGTGGAAGTTTAACAATCGATGATTGTTCATTATCCTTAAGTTGCCCGTTAGAGGCAGCACCTCGCGGACATTTGAGTACATTTGAGAACTGAATGAGTACCATAAGAAATTGTTTAGTTTAAGGAATAATTTAGATTACTTTTATTATGTTTTGCATGTGTTTTGAACAGAATGATTGTTGTTACAGGTTTTATTTTCAGCCTGGTACGAACTACGGAAATATAAACTGAAAGAGTGTGATTAAAGTTAATTTAATAAAAGCAATTAAGTTAAGGGGTTGATTGGAACGATAGAACCCTGTGTAAGAAATCTTGTTCAAAAGAATTAAGCAAATAAAGATATTATTGTTGCTAACTAGTGTAAACTAGAATTTAATTATATTTTAATAAGTACTGGAATAGTAAAAAGAAACCCCAAATTTTAATGGTATGAATTATTTGACATTTTTTATAGTGAAGCGTAAAATTAGATTTTAACCTAAATTCGTGAAACGTGCTAAATGACAGCTTCTCCAAAATTAGGTTGGTTTAACTTTACGTGACTATTTGATGAAAGCATTAGATCATGCTCTAGTTCGGTTGGAGGTACAAATTTTGAGTTTTGATTGGTCTGATGTATGGAAATGAATGGGAGAAGGACTACGCGCGAGATGAATGGATCGATGCGCGATCCAGCAGCCCCCAGACTTCATGAATTTTCAGGATTAGATCTTGACTAACTCGCGCTGCGGAATCTGTGTTTGTTCGTTCCAAATTTACGTCGAATCGGACTTGAAATTTTTTGTCAAAGTGATCAAAGAGAATATACACGATGCCTTCAATTTTGACTCTCTGTTTAATTGACTTTTACCTGCAGCTTTTATCTTT
>NC_046658.1:179400686-179402346 GCF_010883055.1 Belonocnema kinseyi
CGGACTTGAAATTTTTTGTCAAAGTGATCAAAGAGAATATACACGATGCCTTCAATTTTGACTCTCTGTTTAATTGACTTTTACCTGCAGCTTTTATCTTTCCTTTTACTTAAAATTTTTAAATTATTCTTATAGTAATAATAATAGGACTTGTGAAATTGGTTTCATCATTCATTTCATCAAATCGGAGATTGGACGAGGAGGGTTTTTACTCTTGTTGTGCAATGAACTCACTCACCGATAATAGTATCAATTTGAAAATTAATCATTCTCGCGCCATAATTATCTCAGATTGTCACATCGCAGCACTACTATCACCATCTCTTGGGCATTAGGGTCCCAAAATCTCTCTCCATACGCCATGATAATGCAACAACGAAGAAGACACATCTCGTCCACCTACGCTGGAGGGCAGATATTGGGTGGCCTTCGTTGCTGCCGAGACGAGCGAACACCTTGCCTTTTGTCGTTCGAGCCTCGTCAGGTACCTGTGCTACTATCCGATAATGAATTGCTACGTTCGTGCATTGAAATTGAAAAGTTCCCGTTTTAACCAAATTTAAATAAAATGGAGAAGCAACAATCTTCGTTTTAATACAATAGGTTCAAATAACGTCTTTTGACTTGTGCGTACAAGAAACATTTTTACAACGTTCTAATTACGTTCTAAAATGTTATGCCCACTGGGTACCCTTTCTGTTTCAAAAATTTTGAATAAAATTTGTGGCGTGTTTTACAATTTGAGCAAGATACTTTGCGCGAGATAAATAGTAAAAGACCGCAGCAACATGCGAACAGCATCCAAGAGTACGCCTGCCGTTTGGACAATCGCAAAAGGAGCGAGATATACCTTGGTATCCAATGGTATTTGATTTGTAATGGATAATGCGATTGCCAGTTTTGCTACTTATGTAACGTGATATTACTTGAACTTTTAGTATTTCCTTTGTTTCCTTTAGATAAAATAAGTTTATGTCGTCATTTTCTGTAGTTATATCTGCTAAATATAATATCGACTGCTGCAACAGGTAAGTCCCTGAAAAGAAAATCTCTGACTGTCATCTCAGGAAAGTTTAGCAGATCGGTCGATTAAAATCGAAGCTCTCCACACATAATAATTATCATTTCATAGAGATTCATAAGGAAAAATGAGACATGGGGAACTCCAATTCTGATTGGTGCCGCTGTAACGTAACTAATCTTTTATTGAATTTGATTGGCTTGAGTTAGTGCGATTTTCAAATCACAATTTTAATTGCAAGAGGATTTAATAAAGAATAGTGAAAGAGAATTGTAAATGATTGGTAAAGTCATTGTATTTATTTTCCAATGTATAAACTTTACAATTTTCATAAAAAAATAATGAATGAGAAATTATACAATTCAAGCTTTTCGGGTCCTATAAAAATATCAAGATTCCGGTAAAGCGTCGACTACTCGAGGGGAAAGCATCCCTCAACTACCCTTAAAGGATATCTATCATATAATAATTCGTTTATTTTTGAATAAATTGGTCATTTCCAGTGCCCTGATATAATACAAGAGATATGGCAATTAGGGGGGGCAATTAGTGTGGACAAATAATTTGTGTATTTCAGTAGCTTCGGGAACATTCTATACGACTATTTTTATTGCAAAGAGTGAAATTATGAAATGTATT
>NC_046658.1:179402446-179403483 GCF_010883055.1 Belonocnema kinseyi
CCGGTAAAGCGTCGACTATTCGAGGGGAAAGCATCCCTCAACTATCCTTAAAGGATATCTATCATATAATAATTCGTTTATTTTTGAATAAATTGGTAATTTTCAGTGGCCTAATATAATACAAGAGATATGGCAATTAGGGGGGCAATTAGTGTGGACAAATAATTTGTGTATTTCAGTAGCTTTGGGAACATTCTATACGACTATTTTTATTGCAAAGGGTGAAATTATGAAATGTATTTTTGAGAGATCTTTCATTTGACCCCAGGTGGATTAAAATTCGTCAAAAACAATCCGAGATATACGCAAAAACTGGAAAATAAAAAACGTGACCTTGAAAGGTCATCTTCCAGGTTAAAAGGCTAAAACTTTCAGGAAAGAGTTTTATTTTTGTAACGTACACATACGGCCAAGTCCGGTTGGATAGGGCTCAAGAGCACTTTTTACATACTTACCCGGCTAAGCTCTTTCCCGAAAGCTAAATTTTTTGTATACAAAATATTATTGAAACTGGAAATTATATTTCAGTTCGAGTGAAATAATAATGATTCTTGCATAAATCTTTAACTTAAACTTTCTTCCATTCAACGCAAATATATTTCTTTTACAAGCCCATTACTATAGAAAGAAATATTTGTACATTAAAAATGGATCCTGCTATACTGAACATTAACTGAAGCAGCAAGGGACAAAAATGTTTAATCCTATTATATTTTTCTTCTTAAAAGTCACAGTTTAAAATTGAACAATTTTTTATTAAGAAATGTTGGAAATGGTACATTTCGTCTCAAAAAAGTTTCAAATCCAATAGCTCTATAATAAAACTTTTATAATTAGATCGTGTCATAGTTAAACGTTTAAAATTAAAGCGTCTAGTACATTAATTATTATGATTACGTTAAAAATTAAACCATTTTTTAAAATAATGAAATTTCTAAATTTACAATTTCAAAATTAAAAAGTGTGAAATTCGGCATTATAAAATCAGGGTGTCTAGTGACCTGGGATATCCGGGAATTTGCCTGGAATCTTGTGCA
>NC_046658.1:179403583-179408765 GCF_010883055.1 Belonocnema kinseyi
GACAAAATGTGTAGCCAGCGAGGGCGCATACTTTGAATAAAATATTTGTTATCATTCTCTTAAAATAAATGTGTTTTTTTCTTGAAAAAATACCGGTTTCATGTGTATACACCTGGTAAGTACCATACGAAAATAATATAATAAAAAATAATAATAATAAATAATATAAATAATATTATATTGTAAATCTCAACAGTTTTTTAAAAATAAAAATAAATTTTTAGCAGTATTTTTGCACTAAAAGAAATAAATTTTGGGGGTAGCGTTTGCAAAATTCACACTTTTATTGGGTACCCTAACATTATATTAAACTTTGTCAGATTTGTCTTTCTTTTAGCTTTGATTTGTCAAGGAAATTAAGAGGCCTTAAGTACTTTATGCACCTGATATACAAATTTTTTATTTGTTTTGTTAAATCCCGGAAGGGGAAGGCGACTACCCCAATCACCCCTCTATGTATCCGCCATTGTATATAAGTAGAGTTACAGAGCGAAAAAACCTTTACTTTTAATACTTTTTGCACAAAACGGAGAATTTGAAATCTAATCTTAAAATTCAATCTTTTCATTTCACAAAGAAAGTATAAAAGCTACGAATTTTTTCGCTCTGCACCCCTATTTCTATTTAAAAAAATGAGTACCTATAAACAGCGAAAAAATATCTTCTTATAATAATCCTTGAGTAAAATGACGAAACTGAATTTTGAGGTTAGAATTTGATTTCAACGTTTTTAATATAATTTTTTAACGCTTCGTTTTTTCGTAACCTTTTATAAATCTTTCTTTACATTTAACGGTACATCTTCCTTCACTTATATTCTATCGTCATCTATATTCTATCATCAAAGAGGATACAAGTCGTCTCGAATAGATTTATGTCCTCTGACTCCGAAATGGAAGAAAGGAAGTCGCCACCTTTACCCAGTATACTAAAGAGCAATGCGACAAAATACGACAAAATATTAAGCGCACAATTATCAAGGACGCAGAAATCATCTAAGAATGAGCTAGTGAGTTATATAAATTATCTTACTTGATTGGCACTCAGTTTTCCAACGTACGAAATTTGTATATAAGTATCTTTTGTCGAGACAATACTTCGATTTGTTTCTTTTTTCTGATTATTTCGTCTCTTTCTTAAGTAAAAATACTGTCTTTCTTTAATGGTGTTGGTTAAATCTGACTTCGAATTATTTTTTTCACAGGTACGGTACTGACTCAATATCTATTTTTCCCGAAGGATTTGCGAACGAAAGAAAGAAAACTTGTCGAATATCCGGGGTTTTGCGAGATCCACGGATGAATAAAATGTTGCAAAATAAAAAAAAATTTTGAGGAAATGATTATTTTCACGACAAATATGAATTCTGCAATAGATAGAAATCAGCGGGTAGCAGACGACAGCATTTGAACGGTTAGAATCGTTTGCAAATTTATGTTTTTACTCAGAATTCTGACATATTAAAAGAATTCTCGAGATATACCGGGTTTTCAAAGGGCCTGTGTGTGCCTTGTAACGGCATTTGTGATCAGCCACCAGGCTAGCTGTCAACTTCACGCCATGCCCCGATACGTGCATTGGAGTGAAGTTGACATTTCGAAAAATTTACTCGTCTGCTACCCGCTGATTTCTATCTTTCGCAAAATTCATATTTGTTGATTATTTGAAAGTTTATAAATTTTTGATTTATCAAGTAGCCCAGCATTAGAGGGATTCCTGGAGTTTATATCAACCCTAGTATGACGCACAACCAATGCTGTACATAGCAAATACAAAATAATGTAAGTGCGATTAATCATCACCCTTAAAAACAATACTCAAGTGAGATTTACACGGAATGGAATAACTTTCTTTAATAAAATTATTTTTAATGGTATTCAGGTAGGCGTACCTGCCGATACATTACATGATTTTGACAGCAACTCTGAAGATGAATGTTTAGAAACTGATAAAGAGGGAGGAATTGAGGAGAAAGAGTGTCAGATCAGGACCTTAAAAAGTGAGATGAAAGCTTTAAAGTCAGAAAATAAAACTTTAAGAAAGTGTAATCTGAATTTTCAAAAAATTCTCTTCGATGAATTCGGGATGATGTCACAGGGTGAGATATTTAAACTCATGTACTTAGGTAATATAAACTAGCAAAACTGATAAAGAATGCATTAATGAAATCTCTTCAATCTAAAATCATATGGAATTTTTCAGACCATGTAGCAAGCAAAGAAGAAAATCCTGTTTACCTGACTATGAGGAGACCAGTTGGAGCTATGAATAAAAATAACAACACGGTAATATTTTCAAAGTTTAAGGTAAAAAATTATCCCAAGTTGAATCAACTGTGTATTTATCATACAAGCTTAGTTAAAGTTAAAAGTATAAATTTTGTATTCCTAATTTTTTAATGCTTTAATTTTACAAACTACAGTTGTTTCAAGTTTTCAAGAAGTAAAAAATTTTAGAATCGAACGCCCAAAGGTTCTGTCTTTGATAAAATAAATGTTGAAATTCTCGATTTGACAGCGGTTACAGTTTCAAAATTACGTTGGTTTTTCTTTCATCTTTAATTTGCCAAATTACTTGAAAGCCCTTATCCAATATTTAATAAAAGATTGCGTTGTCATAAATTCGGGGAATATCGAGCAAAAAGCAATGTGCTTTTTGCTCGATATTCAGCCCGTACAGTATCGTGCAACAAAAAGAGAAACGAGAGATCGTTTGGATCGAACGAAGGTCAGGACGATTCAAAGTACGTATCCCCCCTTAAAGTTCACAAAAATGGAACTTGCTGTGTAATTCAAAATTGAATTGGAAAAAATTGAGAGCTTTTCTTTGCTGAAAAAACGTGTGGTTTTACATTGCAGGTGCTTTTGAATATTGGGCAACAAAGCTCCTACAACCACTGATGAATATAGTGAACGTATAGCACTATAAAACGTGTATTCCCACGTATATTGGAAAGCTTCGTCATGATTTCAGGGCCCCGCAGAAAAAGAAAAGAGTTGGTAAAGGATAGAATTTTGGTTTTTCGAAATTCCATTTGCATTGGTTTTTGCATTGAATTCCCATTGTAACGTCGTATAAAATTAAATAATTGTTTTAATTTATAGGTAGTTCACGATAAAGAAAACGATGCCATTTCCGACGAGGACTGAATTATGTCCAAATAATGTTGTTTTTTTTATATTCGATCGACGGGCCGATTGAATCGAAAAAACCGACCCGACCATGGCCCAGATCTAATTTTTGGTTTTTCGACATTCGGTCCACGCGCGATCGAATCGAGAAATCCTATCCGACTAGGGCACGGATCGAATGTCGGTTTTTCGACATTCGATCGATGCGCCGATCGAATCGAAAAAACCGATCCGACCAGCGCGCGGATCGAATGTCGGTTGTTCGACATTCGATCGATGGCTCGATCGAATCGAATAAACCAATCGGCAAATGAACGCACGTCGAATTGAAAATACCATATTCGATCCGACAAAATGTGCACGTTTAATTTAGAATCATTTTTTCAGGTTCTTTAACGGATCACCAAAAAGAAACGAAAAAATTTCCGAGAAAATGCGCAACTCATAACACGTCTCAAGGGAAAGAAGAAGGTTTCGAGAAAGAAGTGTCGCGAGGAACACGTTAATGCTGATCCTCTGGCTATTTATGTTGAACCAGAGGTGTGTATCTAGATTTTTTTTACAATGTAATTTCTGATAATTTCTACTCTTGATTTACTGTTAATCGAGAATTGTTACGGCGTATAAAATTGAATAATTTTTTATATTTATAGGTAGTTCACGATAAAGAAAACGATGCCATTTCCGACGAGGACTGAATTAGTGCTATCAAGAAATTATCAATTTGGCTTTTTTCGCAAAAAATAACCCTATTCCGAAACCTACTGAATTGTCATTCTACCGCTTCTGACAGTTTTCTCGTCCTATATTCCATCAGCCTTCAAGAGGAAAAAGACTGATGAAGCGTGTCATTTAAGAACTCAATTTTTGTTTCTGTGTCGTGCTGAATTTAATTACGACTACTTTTTTCACTTTTTTTATTCTAAATAAAATATTAATTTTCAGCAGAAACCCTAGCGGTCCTGGCGAACGGAAAGGTCATGCTATTGCGTGACCGTGAGGTCACCACATAGTGACATTTCCGTAATATCACAATAAAATAAATAAAAGCAGCAGAATAAATAATTAAATTGTTGCAATTTTTAATTATACGTTAAATTTTTTATCGATTTTATCGATATTATGATATAAAGGAAATTACACTCTGTAGTCACTTTACGGTTAAGCAACAGCGTGACCATTCCGTTCACCCGGTTCGCAAGGAAAACTACTACATTTTTTTATTTTGCGTTCTTAGTTTAGACGACTTAATGAAGTCTATACTGATGCTTTTGTATGCACTGAGAGGTCGCAACTAGAAGACTAGAAGATATTTATAATGACATTTTAAGCCAAATTATCCTTCTAGACCTTTCAATTCATCCAGAAGTATTTACAGGATTTTTTCACTTATTTTTTTCATTTTAATTCAGAAAACTATCACATGTTTTTATTTTGCATTTAAAATGACCATTATAGAAACGGATTTAGTGGATCTGTTCAGATGACGTTCTTAGTTTAGACGACTTAATGAAGTCGCTAGTAATACTTTTGTATGCACTGAGAGGTCTGAACTGGAAGACTATACATTATTCACGATGCCATTCTAACCCAAATTTACCTCATAGACCTCTCAATGTATACAGAAAGTCTTACATATAAGTTTCAGCTGTGTTATTAGCACTGGTGAAAAAAACAGCATAAACTGCTATGAATTTCTATCATTGTTGAACCACAGTTTTTATAACTGTGCTCAAAAAAATTTTGACCTCGGAATGGATCGGATTTAGTGGGATAGAAATCTTGGTTTAATTTCGGAATAGATCGGATTCTGCAGAATAGAAATCTTGTTTTTATTTCCGATTAATTCGGATTCAGTCGGATAGAAATGTTTGGCTTCACTTCGGATTAGATCAGATTGGTACCCTTGTTTCAAAATCGGATTAGGTTGTATTCAAATGGATTCCAATTCTTATTTCGACTTCGGATTAAATCGGATAGGAATTCTTGGTTCGACCTCGGGCTAATTGGGATAGGAATCTTTGGTCCAACTTCGGATTAGATCGGAATGA
>NC_046658.1:179408865-179410354 GCF_010883055.1 Belonocnema kinseyi
TTATGTAAATGGTCAGATACATTTTAATCGAAAGTGTTTGACCAAAATTACGAAATATTAATGAGTTAGTAATAGAATTCAGGGTTATAAAGGGAAAGAGATGAGATAGTCGGTAACCGAGAATGCCAATAAAGGGAACGCACGTTAGTCACTCTCGTAAATCGATCCTATTTCGGAGGCTCCGTCGTTCGCTGGTAGTAGGAGCCACCACCGTCGCTACACCGCCGCAAGCGTTAGGGCTCGCGGCCCTAAAGGGAGCGGTGGAAGACACCATCGTCTCCACGGCCGGGGCAGGTGCAACCAAGCAGGACAATCAGGAGGGAGCAGTGGGGGCGCCATCGCCTCCACCACAACTCGACCCAAACTGAAACCAGCCTAGTCGCTCTCAGACTTGGAATGGGACTGACTACTTCCTGAAGGGGCAGTAGATTACGCGGCCCTAGTCCAGGCCGAGTTGAATTCCAAGTATGCGCGAATAGAGCCGCAGGAGGTGCACAAGCCGCGGTCCGTTCCATCGAGGGCAGTAAGTCTATCCATGGATGAGCGGTTGCGCCAAAGACTTCTCACAGATCCTCAATTCCGCAGAAGGAAGCGCCAACCGACGATGTGGGGGCAACCAAAGCGAAAAAGATATGTGCAAGATGTGCGGAGACCGTGACCATAAGTGGAACCACTGTCCTCGCTGAAACAAGCCCCAGCGAAAGTAGGAGTTAGATCGATGGGTTCATTATAGGAACTTTAGGTTTCTTAAGAGTTAGCTAAACGGATTCGTTGATAAGGCCATTATTATTAAAAAAGATTTGTTAGTGGATATCAGACAGCACATTAGTCAGATAATTCTTTTTGGTTTTGTTTTATTTGTTTGTTGTTGACACCGATAGAGGATGGTGTATGGAACCCGAGGTTGGCAATGGTTCGAGTCTTGTGAAGGGGGAGTTGTGACGGGGAATTATAGACCCCGCACAAAAAGATATGAAAAATAATAATATTATAAATATTAATTAAAAAATTATATTAATAATTAAACTTTTGGTTTAATTTGTAAATAAACCTTGTTACATGTCCTGCGATCGTATATAAACTGGATGGACTACCACTCACAACAAACCAGCTGTCAAATTACACATCGTACGGGAGATGTAGTCATGGACGAAGTAGAGGAGGTTTCCAGGACATTCGCAGTGGATGAGATTCCCGCTCGGACCACGCGAGGGTGGAAGACATGGCCAGGTAGGTTCCTTCACTCAATCTAATGTAGAATAAATTTTAGCATTTAATGTTGTGTTTCGAATTGGTAGACACAAGCCGTTGAAAGTTGTTAGTTGCTGACCTCGGCCAAGGTCATGTCAAAATATCGTTTTTCTTTGTGCGGTCTCTTTATTCCAATGTTCCAAACCTTATACACTCATAGGTATGGACATGTCCTGGAAGATCCAACTGGTAAAGTATTGTTGAATTCATTTTTATTGTGATAATAGCCTTTTGAAGA
>NC_046658.1:179410454-179413743 GCF_010883055.1 Belonocnema kinseyi
AATCGGTGAGAATTTTCTTGGTTAGTATATAAAAACCACTTGAGTCAACACCCTCAGCGTGGTAATATTACAGATACTACATTCAGATAATTAGATACTTGGTCATTTATCTACTCTTAATCGACGTGGAGAGTACGGGATTGAAGTATATTAAGATAAAAAGGATCCCGACCGAACATACATAAAGTGTGAAATAGGAACAAAGCATAAGTGTGAGAGGTCGGAATCGACGTGTTTGCTACCTTCCTTCTTATATACAAAGTAGGCTAAATTTAGAAGTCCCTCTATAAATTGGAAATTTTTTTAGTATTGAAAATGACGACGCGGTGATGTGGAAATTACATAACTCTGCCGTGTTTTTGATTGGAGAGGCGTTCTGTGAAATGTCCAGTCTTCCACTTTTTCTTAACGGACTTTAGTTTCGCCAATTTTCCAAATACAGTTAACGTAAAAAATTATTTTCTATGAAGAGCATGTGACGAAAGTTAACTTTGGTCACATGCATTTTGATTCTAATATTTAGGTACCAGCGTATGGCCATCTTGGATCGCCATATTGGAACATGGAATGCCTAATATGGCGAATGTATAAACTTCGCGAAAGATCGATCGCATAGGTTCTGCTCGAGCATCGATTGGCATCGATTCTCCAAAGTTTTTTCTCCCGTGCGGCAAGGTGTTGTGTGTAGTAAAGTAAGTGCTTTTTATCAGTGTTACAATGACGTTCGCATGTTTCAAATTTTCGCTTACGTGCCCTCACCACAACCTTCACTCGGCTGTTGATGTCGATGATATTGTTCATTTCAATTCAGGCTGGAAAAAAAGCAAACTATACCAGTACAAATGCGGTCCATCAACATGTGCTGGTAAAATTTCTTATGTTTGCGGTAAGTAATCCATAATGACTTTGAAAATCTTCTTTTAATAGCATATATGTTTTAAGAAGTTTCTTGTAATTAACCTTGGAAAGGGTGGAGGAGTGTGGTAATCGCATCCAAATTCAACTCACCCCTCGCCTCTTTCAAAGGTCACCCTTTGAAAACTCCATTTACAATCCAAAATACTTTTGTTATAGAAAATAAATCAGTCCGATTCTTGTCAAAGAATTATTTCTTTATAAGAAAACAATCCTCTATGAGAAAGCAGAGTGTTCAAGAAATGAACACAATCAATGATAGGCCATGTGATGAAAGTGCCCGCCAAACTACTTTGCAGCGCTTTTTTCAATTATTATCGACCTTTGGTTTCAAAGTGTTGCTACCTACTATAGGGTGCCCAGTAAAAATTTTAATTTTTTAAACGCCACTCCATAAAGTTTTTCCTTTTAGTGCAGAAATACTGCCATAATATTTTATTTTTCATTTTTAGAAAACTTTTTAGAAGTTCCTCCGGGCCGATTTAGGTCTAAAAATGAATGTACTTAGTTTTCATTTTTTTTAATGAAAATTTTCAGCTAAAAAAGGCCGTTATCCATCGAAAGAATTTGTTATTTATTGAGAAATAAGCTCTAAATTTAATAAATCAGAAAAAATGTTTTTGAAGATATTAAATATTGGACTTAAAATACGAAAAATTGTTATTTCATTACAATATAGTTCGAACATTCCTTCGATACTTGAAATGTATGTTTAGCTTATTCAGGTTTAGGTTTACTTTCACATTATCTAAACAGTAGTGACTTCAGGTCTATACCTATTTCTGCATTTTTTCGAATTCTTTCATTTGAATTATATTGAATTCCTCTGAATTCAATCCCAATGCTTTGGCATACTCTAGAAATCCACTTAATTCAGTGGATACATTTTTTTGGATTTTCAATTTTTTAATTTGTTCTGAATACTTTAATTACCCCGTTGACTTTTTGTGAGTTTTACAAGATTTCTATTCAATCCCATTTATCGGAATTTAATGGAATTTTTTTGGATTCCATAAATTTTGTTGCATTCACTTGAATTATTTTTAATTCGCCCTGTGTTCCTTAAAATGCATCATCGATTCTTATGAATTTCATAAAATTCATAAGAATTCCCTTAACTTCTTCTAAATTCACTTCAGTGTTATCAAAATCAATAGCATATTTTGGATAATTTGCCCTGAAATCTTTTGAGTTCACTTGAATTCTGCTAAGTTCATCCAATTATACTCAATTTAGTTGATCAATTCTCTGTTTTTTTTTTTGCTTTTTTGAATTTACCCTGAAGTCTTTTACACTCACCTTGAATTCTTAGGCATTTCATTAAATGCTTTTGAATTCTCATGCATTTTTCTAAATTCACTCCAAACGTAATGAATTTAATGAATTTCATTTTCGAATGGTTTTCAACTTAGTTAGATTTTTAAAACTCATCTTGAATTCTTATGAATTTTATCGCATTCTTTTCATTTTCCCTAAATTCCTCTAAATTCACTGGAATTATATTTAACCTATTATTTTTTATTTTTGCTTCCGCATAGAGAAAGTTTTGTAATGACAACAATTACGAAAAAATTTTAATTCGTTTAATTGAAAGTTCATCGATTACAAAATATCTAATACAATTTTCTGCACAATTGTCTATATGTGTGTGGGAGGAGGGGGTCTGCGAATATAACACTTTTTTGCGGACTCGATAATTTGAAGACGGTTGCAGATCACTTGATAAAATGTGGTGGGCTTATTTCGACCACTAATATCTCAAAACTGTCCGAGGGATTTCTAAGAATATTTATTGCATTTTGTAGACCTTTATAATATTTAAAAAATCTATTTTCATAGTAAAACTTTTCTCATTAACATAGTTCGAAGATGATGCAAGAATAGAAAAGATCCCTTGGTCAAAACGAAATGATTGACCTATAATATCAATACATTTTACTAAAGAGTAAGGAAGTTATGATAATGCATAATATTTGAAAAAACGGGTTTTTATCGTAAAACGTTTTCCCTTGACATGATTCAAAGTTTATACAAGAATATAAAAGATTCCTTGGTTCGAAACGAATGTATTGAACTGTAATATCAATACATTTTATCAGACAGTGAAGAAGTTATGATAATTTATAATATTTGAAAAAATGGATTTTGATAGTAAAACTTTTATCCTTGACATAATTTAAAATTGATGCGACAGAACTTCCCTCTTCCCTTTTCCTGCTCGAAAAATTATCATTTCAAATACAAAATTTGATTTGTCTGATTTGTCATTGCATTAAAAAATTTTTTTGTATCATTTTGTAATTTTGTACTTTTTTTAAATTTCTATTTTTAAATTGATCAAAATGAACGCATTAGTTTGTCTATTATTTAAAAA
>NC_046658.1:179413843-179431613 GCF_010883055.1 Belonocnema kinseyi
CACGTCGGTGGCTTCACTGAAGAATCACGTAACGAAATGTTCCTATAACATTTCTCTTAAGAAATCTAAGTTAACCGAACCTAGCAGTACCGATAATTTATCTAATTATGAAGAAAACGTCATCGAAGACAATTTCGTTCCCAGTGATTTCTGTGAAGATGAAAATATTAACGAGATCGAAAATGATATCGTGCAGTTTGTGGGTTTCCTATACAATAAATATTCAGCTCAGAAGTCTTTTATACAAGAAATTGTCGAAAATTACATACATTTGACAGAAAATATGACGGCCCGTTTCTCTTCGAAACTTAAAAATAAAATACCAGCACAATTTCACGCGCATGTAGATGAATGTTTGAAAATCAGCGTTTTTGATCAGTTAAATACGGAACACAAAAGATTTAAATATTTTAGTGAAAGCAAAGTTTTTGTTAAATCCGAACAATTTTACACTGTCGAAATAGATGATGATAAACGCGTGAAAGGAACAACGGTTAAAACAAAAAAAAATGTTATGGATAAATAGTACCTATTCGAGATGTTCTCAAGATTTACTTGGAATTACCTAACGTTTTTTGTACTATCAGAAACTTCATAGAAAATGAAAGTGTCCTGAATGATGAAAACTATACTAGTTTATTCCAAGGCCAAATTTGGAAAAACATTTCACAAGATTTTTCTGGTAAAATAGTCATACCTTTATTCATGTACTATGACGATTTTGAAATAAGTGACCCCTTGTCAAGTTCAGCTGGAATTTACAAAATTGGTGCGACTTATTTCACCATTGCTGCTCTACCACCTGAATTTGCTTCGAATTTGGACAGTATTTTTTGGCACAATTGATATATACATCTGATTTAAAAAATTTTGGAACCGAAAAATGTTTTTATAAATTAATCGAGGAAATCAAATTTCTTTCTCAAAATGGAATTTTTCTTAACATGGATGGGAAAACGTACCACGTCTTTTTTGTAGTGTGCGGATTTCTGGGTGATAATTTAGGGATGAATTGTTTGCTCCGATATGCCGAAAATTTTATAAGTGATTATTTTTGCCGAATTTGTCGGGCTGCATAAATCGATTGTTATTTGCAAGTAGAAGAAGATCGATCACTTTTAAGAAATGCGGAAAATTATGAAGAAGACGTGAAAAACTTATCAAATGGTATCAAAAAACCTTGTGTTTGTAACGAAATTCCCCATTATCACTGTGCTGTAAATTTCACTTGTGATGAGGTTCATGACCTCATGTTAGGGATAGGCAGATATGATATGGCAAAAATTATTCATCGTCTTATTGAAAAAGGATATTTCACCTTGGAACATTTGAATGAAAGGCTAAAATATTTCGATTACTCTGAATTTGATCATGGAAAAAAGGTGTCCAATATATCTGATAAACATATCAAAAATGGTGTATTGATTATGACTGCTGCTGAAATGTCGTTCTTGATTACGTATTTCGGAATCATCGTCGGAGATCTTATTCCACCAAACGACCTTGCGTGGGATTTGTATCTTCATCTTCATGAAATCGTAGATATGGTTCGAAATTCCAGTATTTCATTAAAAGAAATGGAACATCTTGCACAGATAATCAAAAACCATAACAGTTTGTACATGCAGATATTTCGAGAAGACTTTAAACCTAAATTCCACTTTTTACTCCACTATGTTACTTGTATCGAGTTGATGGGTCCACTGAAATATTTATCATCTTCTAAATTTGAATCTTTTCATCAAAAATCCAAAAAGCTTTTGACCAGAAAAGGGCTTGAAAATCGTGTTGAGTACGGTAAGGTATTAGAATTTTGCAATAGTCATGATTCAAATGAAAGAGATCATACCGAAGCATTTTTTGTTTCGTGGGTAAAGGTCAATGGTAATTTTTATCGACCTGGGTGCGCAATTTGTTTGAATGTTGATGAAAATGAGGAGCCATGTTTCGGAATCGTTTCTAGGATCATTGTCAATAATTCGAATGACGTTTCACTTAAGCTTGCGCGATGGGAGACGGTTGGATTTGACGATAAATATCAAATGTTACAGAATTTGTATGCCTTATAAAACTACTGCGTTACAAACAGTGTTTAAATTAAGTAGAGATAAGTATGTGCGACCTATAAAAATTCATGTTACTGGAGAGGGAGATTATGTAATATGTCGAAGAGATTTGTTTTAATAAATTTATAATCCCAAATGAAATGTGAATTTCTTATCCATTCTCATGATACAATTATTGATGGGATATGTTCTTCCATTTTCAGATCAGCAATCTATATTCATTTAACGTCGGAACAATGTCTTTTGAAGTGAATAACTCAAAAGTCGAGAATAAAATATATTGAGTAAGTATGACATAAACTGAGTTTAGTATAATTAAATATTAATTTACATGAAAAATATGCTCAATTGAGTTTAATGAATAGTTGTTACGATTTCACTTGCGTCTATTTGAGTCTAGGAAGAAGTTTTTAATTGTCAACATTTGTTTAATTGAGGTGAAAAGAGATTTGGTAACACTTACATTACCTCTACTCGGAAGGACGATATATTTGTTAATAGTTAACTTTTCTTTGATTAAGGTTAGAGAAAGGTTTCATAGCAGTCGTCATCCATATAATCATGAATAAGAAAGATGCCTAAACATTAACCAATCATTTATTTTACATAAAGAAAGATTTATTAACGATTAACATTCATCTATTCAGAATGAAAAAATATTTGTTAACAGTTAATAAATCATGACTTTGCTTCAAAAAAATCACTCAAATGAACGGCTTATTTGATAGAAACAAAGATTTATTTGATCGTATCGAAATAAGAGATTTGTTAACAGGTAACAAATTTTGCTAACTGCGAATAAACCTTTTTCTCAGTGTAGTAAAGTACGTGCTTTTTATCACTGTTACAATGACGTTCGCATGTTTCAAATTTTCGCTTACGTGCCCTCGCCACAACCTTCACTCGGCTGTTGATGTCGATGATATTCTTCATTTCAATTCAGGCTGGAAAAAGCAAACTATACCAGTACAAATGCGGTCCATCAACATGTGTTGGTAAAATTCCTTATGTTTGCGGTAAGTAATCCATAATGACTTTGAAAATCTTCTTTTCATAGCATATATGTTTTAAGAAGTTTCTTGTAATTAACCTTGGAAAGGTTGGAGGAGTGTGGTAATCGCATCCAAATTCAACTCACCCCTCCCCTCTTTCAAAGGTCACCCTTTGAAATGCCCCATCTATAATGTTTCTGTGTCGTTTGTAACAAACGGAATTTATAGGTTAAAATGTTTTTCATAGAAAATAAGACTATGATAAGATAATTTTAGAATCTTTTCCGTCCCCTCAGACTCCTTTTACAATCCAAAATACTTTTGTCATAGAAAATAAATCAGCCCGATTCTTGTCAAAGAATTATTTCTTTATAAGAAAACAATCCTCTATGAGGAAGCAGAGTGTTCATGAAATGAACACAATCAATGATAGGCCATGTAATGAAAGTGCCCGCCAAACTACTTTGCAGCGCTTTTTTCAATTATTGTCGACCTATGGTTTCAAAGTTTTGCTACTTACTATAGGGTGACCAGTAAAAATTTTAATTTCTTAAACGCCACTCCATAAAGTTCTTCCTTTTAGTGCAGAAATACTGCCATAATATTTTTTTTTTCACTTTTAGAAAACTTTTTAGAGGTTCCGCCGGGCCGTTTTAGGTCTAAAAACGAATGTACTTAGTTTTCATTTTTTTTTAATGAAAATTTTCAGCTAAAAAAGGCCGTTATCCATCGAAAGAATTTGTTATTTATTGAGAAATAAGCCCTAAATTTAATAAAGCAGAAAAAATTTTTTTGAAGATATTAAATATCGGACTTAAAATACGAAAAATTGTTATTTCATTACAATATAGTTCAAACATTCCTTCGATACTTGAAATGTATGTTTAGCTTATTCAGGTTCAGGTTTACTTCCACATTATCTAAACAGTAGTGACTTCAGGTCTATACCTATTTCTGCATTTTTTCAAATTCTTTCCTTTGAATTATATTGAATTCCTTTGAATTCACCCCCAATGCTTTGGCATACCCTAGAAATCCACTTAATTCAGTAGATACATTTTTTTGGATTTTCAATTTTTTAATTTGTCCTGAATACTTTAATTACCCCCTTGAATTTTTGTGAGTTTTACAAGATTTCTATTCAATCCCATTTATCGGAATTTAATGGAATTTTTTGGGATTCCATAAATTTTGTTGCATTCACTTGAATTATTTTCAATTCGCCCTGAGTTTTTTAAAATGCATCATCGATTCTTATGAATTTCATAAAATTATTTTGAATTCCCTTAACTTCTTCTAAATTCACTTCAGTGTTATAAGAATCAATAGCATATTTTGGATATTTAGCCATTCATTTCAATTCATTTGGAATTCACCCTATATTCTTATCAATTTATCGTGAATTCTTTTAAATTCTATTGAAGAATTTGCAATTCTCTTGATCTTTGTTAATTTGCCCTGAAATCTTTTGAGTTCACTTGAATTCTGCTAAGTTCATCCAATTATACTCAATTTAGTTGATCAATTCTCTGTTTTTTTTTGTTTTTTTGAATTTACCCTGAAGTCTTTTAAACTCACCTTGAATTCTCATGCATTTTTCTAAATTCACTCCAAACGTAATGAATTTAATGAATTTCCTTTTCATTTTCGAATTGTTTTCAACTTAGATAGATTTTTAAAACTCATCTTGAATTTTTATTAATTTTATCGCATTCTTTTCATTTTCCCTAAATTCCTCTATTTTTGCTTCCGCATAGAGAAAGTTTTGTAATGACAACAATTTCGAAAAAAATTGTATTCGTTTAATTGAAAGTTTATCGATTACAAAATATCTGATACAATTTTCTGAACAATTGTCTATATGTGTGTGGGAGGAGGGGTTCTGCGAATATAATACTTTTTTGTGGACTCGATAATTTGAAGACGGTTGCAGATCACTTGATAAAATGTGGTGGGCTTATTTCGACCACTAATATCTCAAAACTGACCGAGGGATTTCTAAGAATATTTATTGCATTTTTTAGACCTTTTTAATATTTAAAAAATCTATTTTCATAGTAAAACTTTTCTCATTAACACAATTCGAAGTTGATGCAAGAATAGAAAAGATTCCTTGATTCGAAACGAATTTATTGAACTGTAATATCAATACATTTTATCAGACAGTGAAGAAGTTATTCGCTTAAAGTCTGTTGAATTGGTCCTGAATTTTGTTCATTTCCATTTTACTAAATTCAATGGAAATTTTTTGATTGTTTAAATTTTGTTCAATTCACTTGAATTCTTCTAAATTCACTCACTGTTTACTGAAATCAATGGAAGTTTTTGGATTTTTTCCAATTTATTTGAATTCTTTTGAATTCAACTCGAACTCATTTGAATTCACTCTAAATTTTTGTGAATTTATCCTAAATTCGTTAATATTCACCTGCAATTTTTATAAATAGCATCGAATGCTTTTGAATTCAAAAGAACATTATTTACATTATTGACGGACATTAATCATTTTTAGTCAATTTTACTAATTTCTTGTTTTAAAAATTAATCACTTTTGGTCACTTTTTTCAGTTTAAATAGGTTACTTTTTGCGTTTTCTGTGTTTTTATAAGTTTCGTTAAGTTGTTCCTACCGAGTTCAACTAATTTTGAATTGCTATTCGCATTCTTCTTCATATCAAGCGTTATTTTCAGCAATTAAAAATGTAATGGAATCGGTAATAAAAACTGATAAACTCCTAAAAACGCAAAAAACGCTAAAAGCGCAAAAAAACCTTTACTTTTAATACTTTTTGCACAAAACGGAGAATTTGAAATCTAACCTTAAAATTCAATCTTTTCATTTCACAAAGAAAGTATAAAAGCTACGCATTTTTTCGCTCTGCACCCCTATTTCTATTTAAAAAATGAGTACCTATAAACAGCGAAAAAATATCTTCTTATAATAATCCTTAAGTAAAATGACGAAACTGAATTTTGAGGTTAGAATTTGATTTCAACGCCCATAAAGAACAAGTTTTTAATATAATTTTTTAACGCTTTGTTTTTTCGTAACCTTTTACAAATCTTTCTTTACATTTAACGGTACATCTTCCTTCACTTATATTGAAACAATTTCAGATACACGTGAAGAGGTGTTGAAGAAAATGTCATCAAAGAGGATACAAGTCCTCCCGAATAGATTTATGTCCACTGCCTCCGAAATGGAAGAAAGGGAGTCGCCACCTTTATCCAGTATACTAAAGGGCAATACGACAAAATACGACAAAATATTAAGCGCACAATTGTCGAGGACGCAGAAATCATCTAAGAATGAGCTAATGAGTTATATAAATTATCTTACTTGAATGACACTCAGTTTTCCAACGTACGAAATTTTTATATAAGAGTCTTTTGTCGAGACAATACTTCGATTTGTTTCTTTTTTCTGATTATGTCGTCTCTTTCTTAAGTAAAAATACTGTCTTTCTTTAATGGTGTTGGTTAAATCTGACTTCAAATTATTTTTTTCACAGGTACGGCACTGACTCAATATCTTTTTTTCCCGAAGGATTTGCGAACGAAAGAAAGAAAACTTGTCGAATATCCGAGGTTTTGCGAGATCCGCGGATGAATAAAATGTTGGAAAATAAAAAAAAAATTTGAGGAAATGATTATTTTCACGACAAATATGAATTCTGCAAGATAGAGATCAGCGGGTAGCAGACGACAGCATTTGAACGGTTAGAATCGTTTGCAAATTTATTTTTTTACTCAGAATTCTGACATATTAAAAGAATTTTTGAGATATACCGGGTTTTCAAAGGGCCTGTGTGTGCCTTGTAACGGCATTTGTGACCAGCCACCAGGCTAGCTGTCAACTTCACGCCATGCCCCGATACGTGCATTGGAGTGAAGTTGACATTTCGAAAAATTTAGTCGTCTGCTACCCGCTGATTTCTATCTTTCGCAAAATTCAAATTTGTTGCTTCTTTGAAAGTTTATAAATTTGTGATTTACCAAGTAGCCCAGCGTGAGAGGGATTCCTGGAGGCTATATCAACCCTAGAATGACGCACAACCCCAAAGATTAGGTCAGTTTCCTTTATTTTATTCTAAAAGTCATGCGGCAAATTACATATGGAATCAATGCTGTACATAGTTGAAATTCTCGATTTGAAAGCGGTGACAGTTTCAAAATTACATTGGTTTTTCTTTCATCTTTAATTTGCCCAGTTACTTGAAAGCCGTTATCCAATATTTAATAAAAGATTGCGTTGTCATAAATTCAAGGAATATCCCATTGCACTATAAAACGTGTATTCCCACGTATATTGGAAAGTTTTGTCATGATTTCAGGGCCCCGCAGAAAAAGAAAAGAGTTGGTAAAGGGCTTATTTATTGTTTCACATGTACTTTTCATAAAATGTTTCAATGTGTTTTTTCGGTTCGATCGGCGCGTCGATCGAATGTCGAAAAACAGACGGGCCAATCGAATCGAAAAAACTGAACCAACTGGGGCACGGATAGAATTTTGGTTTTTCGACATTCCATTTGCATTCGTTTTTGCATTAAATTCGCATTGTAACGTCGTATAAAATTAAATAATTGTTTTCATTTATAGGTAGTTCACGATAAAGAAAACGATGCCATTTCCGACGAGGACTGAATCATTTCCAAATAATGTTGGTTTTTTTTATATTCGATCGACGGGCCGATTGAATCGAAAAAACCGATCCGACCAGAGCACGGATCGAATGTCGGTTGTTCGACATTCGATCGATGGCTCGATTGAATCGAATAAACCGATCGGGAAATGAACGCACGTCGAATTGAAAATACCATATTTGATCCGACAAAATGTACACGTTTAATTTAGAATCATTTTTTTTAGGTTCTTTAACGGATCACCAAAAAGAAACTGAAAAAAAATTCCGAGAAAATGACGCAACTCATAAAACGTCTCAAGAGAAAGGTAAAACATCAAGCTACACCGAAACTTCGAGAAAGAATTGCCACGAGGAACACGTTAATGCTGATATCCAGAGGTGTGTATCTAGATTTTTTTACAATGTAATTTCTGATAATTTCATCTCTTGATTTACTGTTAATCCAGAATTGTAACGGCGTATAAAACTGAATAATTTTTTATATTTATAGGTAGTTCACGATAAAGGAAACGATGCCATTTCCGACGAGGACTGAATTAGTGCTATCAAGAAATTATCAATTTGGCTTTTTTCGCAAAAAATAACCCTATTCTAAAACCTACTGAATATTAATGTCATTCTACCGCTTTTGACAGTTTTCTCATCCTATATTAACACACATTAATTAATCGCATTAATTTTCAGCAGAAACCCTAGCGGACCTGGCGAACGGAAAGGTCATGCTATTGCGTGATCGTGAGGTCACCACATAGTGACATTTCCGTAATATCACAATAAAATAAATAAAAGCAGTAGAATAAATAGTTAAATTGTTGCAATTTTTAATTATAGGTTAAATTTTTTATGGATTTTATATTTTAAAATCTTATTTTTAGCGCACGGTGAATAAAAAATAACTCAAGTGTTAACATATGAAATTGATAAAAAGGTTTAACGCAGAATTAGAATTTAAATAACTTAAATGTTTATTTTGCTGGTTTTGATTATTTTATTATGATTTAAAGGAAATTACACTCTGTAGTCACTTTACGGTTAAGCAACAGCGTGACCATTCCGTTCACCCGGTTCGCAAGGGAAACTACTACATTTTTTTATTTTGCGCTCTTAGTATAGACGACTTAATGAAGTCTATACTGATGCTTTTGTATGCACTGAGAGGTCGCAACTAGAAGACTAGAAGATATTTATAATGACATTTTAAGCCAAATTATCCTTCTAGACCTTTCAATGCATCCAGAAGTATTCACAGGATTTTTTCACTTATTTTTTTCATTTTAATTCAGAAAACTATCACATGTTTTTATTTTGCATTTAAAATGATCATTATAGAAACGGATTTAATTGATCTGTTCAGATGACGTTCTTAGTTTAGACGACTTGTAAGAGTATGAGTATGCTATACGTGTGAGCCCTACTACATGTGGCATGAGAGTGTGTGCGTGTGCGTCCAGCTTATGCGAATGAACGCAAGATTTGACGGCGTTGTGATCGCTCATGAGGTCACGAATATACGACCGGCGGCGAGGTGCGATACTCTTTGTTTGACCCTGCTCTCGAGCGCATGGCGCTTAGTTACTCTTTTAACATGTAATCAATAAAATTAAGTTTATACCAAGTGGCCTCCTGCAATTAGTCGCCCACCCTTACAGACTTAATGAAGTCGCTACTAATACTTTTGTATGCACTGAGAGGTCTGAACTGGAAGACTATAAATTATTCACGATGCCATTCTAACCCAAATTTACCTCATAAGCCTCTCAATGTATACAGAAAGTCTTACATATAAGTTTCAGCTGAGTTCTTAGCACTGGTAAAAAAACAGCATAAACTGCTATGAAGTTGTATTATTGTTGAACCACAATTTTTATAACTGTGCTCAGGAATTTTTGATCTCGGAATGGATCGGATTTAGTCGGATAGAAATCTTGGTTTAATTTCGGAATAGATCGGATTCTGCAGAATAGAAATCTTGTTTTTATTTCGGATTCAGTCGGATAGAAATGTTTGTATTCATTTCGGATTAGATCAGATTGGTACCCTTGTTTCAAAATCGGATTAGGTTGTATTCAAATGGATTCCGATTCTTATTTCGACTTCGGATTAAATCAGATAGGAATCCTTATTTCAAAATCGTATTGGGCCGGATTCAGTCGGAAAAAAAATCTTGATTTGACCCTGGATTAGGTCGTATTCAGTCGTATTGGCATTCTTGTTTCGACTTCGGGTTAGATTGGATTAAATCGGATATGAATTCTTGGTTCGTCCTCGGGCTCATTGGGATAGGAATCTTTGGTCCAACTTCGGATTAGATCGAAATGAAACTGTTTGGTGCGGATACGAATTCAGGAACGAAATTGATTCAAAAGGATAGGCTTTTTTATCCGAAACATTCACCAGAATAACCAGGGTAAACGCACCGCCGATGATAAGGTAGAGACCTAAAGGTAATGAACAGTGCGGTACCACCGGAAGGTAGAGACTTGGAGGAAACCACCTTATCAGAAATTCATCAACATAAAGATAATTAAATAATAACGGATAATTCACACTTACGTATATGCTCATAAACTAAATATATTGAATAATGAATAAGACATCTAAGTATGTATACATACAAATTTATGGTAGAAAAGTAACGATTAAAAGTTTATAAGTCATTCACCTGAAACAACACGCCATGCGATGCTAAAGTGAAGGATTATGTAAATGGTCAGATACATTTTAATCGAAAGTGTCTGACCAAAATTACGAAATATTAATGAGTTAGTAATAGAATTCAGGGTTCTAAAGGAAAAGAGATGAGATAGTCGGTAACCGAGAGTGCCAATAAAGGGAGCTCACGTTAGTCACTCTCGTAAATCGATCCTATTTCGGAGGCTCCGTCGTTCGCTGGTAGTGGGAGCCACCACCGTCGCTACACCGCCGCAAGCATCACGGCTCGCGGCCCAAGAGGGAGTAGTGGAAGACGCCATCGTCTCGCTCTCAAAGTTGAAGGTGAAGCGAGACGTGCCAGAGGGAGCGGTGGGAGACACCATCGTCTCCACGGCCGGGGCAGGTGCAACCGAGCAGGACAATCAGGAGGGAGCGGCAACTCGACCCAAACTGAAACCAGCCTAGTCGCTTTCAGACCTAGAATGGGATTGACCACTTCCTGAAGGGGCAGTAGATTACGCAACCCCACGAGCCGCGGTCCGTTCCATCAAGGGCAGTAAGTCTATCCATGGATGAGCGGGTGCGCCAAAGACTTCTTACAGATCCTCAATTCCGCAGAAGGAAGGGCCAACCCACGATGTGGGGGCAACCAAAGCGAAAAATATATGTGCAAAATGTGCGGAGACCGTGACCATAAGTGGAACCACTGTCCTCGCTGGAACAAGCCCCAGCGAAAGTAGGAGTTAGATCGATGGGTTTATTATAGGAACTTTAGGTTTCTTAAGAGTTAGTAAAACGGATTCGTTGATCAAGCCATTATTATTAAATAAGAATTGTTAGTGGATTGCAGAAAGCACACTAGTCAGATCGGTAATCAGAATAATTAATTCTAAACGACTCCTCGAAGTATTCGTTCGGGTACCTTGGTATCATACCTTAAATAAAATTACTTCTTTTTTTTGTTTTTTTGTTTGTTGTTGACACCGATAGAGGATGGTGTATGGAACCCGAGGTTGGCAATTAACCAGTTTCAACATGTAAATTCTATTTTTTTTTACTTATTTGAAGACACAAAAGTGAAGGTGCCTGCCTGTTACTCGACCCGGTGGTTCGAGTCTCGTGAAGGTGGAGTTGTGACGGGGTATTATAGACCCCGCACAAAAGGATATGAAAAATAATAACATTATAAATATTAATTAAAAAATAATATTAATAATTAACCTTTTGGTTTTATTAGTAAATAAACCTTGTTACATGTCCTTCGATCGTATATAAACTGGATGGACTACCACTCACAACAAACGAGCTGTCAAATTACACATCGTAGGGGAGATGTAGTCATGGACCAAGAAGAGGAGGTTTCCAGCACATTCGCAGTGGATGAGATTCCCGCTCGTACAAGAATACTGGGAAACACATGATCATGTGGCTGTAGAAAATCTGCAGGTTGACAGGAGTCAGCGCTCCAGGGAACAGCAACGAATAGAATACGACCAATGCCGTGCCGCGTAATGTGTGGATCGTCGGCGCCAAGCTGTACCACTCATTCGTTACTCTGCACTCTTGGGAGCAACTGGCCTCGAAGGCTCGGACCATAAATTTTGATAAAAAGAGATCAATTAAATAATTGCCATGAGAGGAAACACGTGAGGGTGGAAGACATTGCCAGGTAGGTTCCTTCACTCAATCTAATGTAGAATAAATTTTAGCATTTAATGTTGTGTGTCGAATCGGTAGACACAAGCCGTTGAAAGTTGTTAGTTGCTGACCTCGGCCAAGGTCAGGTCAAGCTTTTTGTACGGTGTAAAGTAGAGTCAGTGAATTATTCTTGACTTCCTGAGAATGTATAGTCTAATCAATTGGTTGGGGTTTTCTTCCCATTAAGTTCTCTTGAGTCGGTACGTTCCACGCCGATTAGTGGACACTCGGACCACAACAATGTAATTAGAAAAATTTAAAGACAATGGCGTTGACTGAGTCATAAAATCATAGCCTAACTAATAGTAGTTCTCACCAGTTTTGGGGCACGGGTTTTCCCACTCCCTTGTAACAAACTAATAATAGAATAGGCTGGTTTTAGATTATAAATGGCCAGTTAATGCAAATATTGTGTGAAATTGTGTTTAAACTAACTACTCTTTCGTGCGTCACTCCTTACTTACACCACTCTATCGTAGCGATCGGCGCAGTCAATTCATGTGTCACTTTCGTTGTAAATTTTGGTAGTTTTAGTGAAAACTTCCGGACGCCCTTCTAGCAAAGCGTTTGACGGAATTACGAATCCAACTCATAAGTGAAATCATATAAATCGATAAAAATAAATAATTGGGCAAAAAAACTAGTTATAATATATATATATCTTGTTGTAGAATATTTGTCAATCTTGTTCTCTTCTTTCAATATTTCTCTTTTGTTCTTTTCTAGAATTACAGGCACAAAATATCGTTTTTGTTTTTGCGGTCTCTTTATTCCAATGTTCCAAACCCTATACACTCATAGGTGTGGACATGTACTGGAAGATCCAACTGGTAAAGTATTGTTGAATTCATTTTTATTGTGATAATAGCCTTTTTAAGAAAATTGTTAATCTTTTATTCCTGCTTGTCCTTTTTTTATTGAAAATTCCAAAAATGGAGAGAGTTTGGGTTTCGGACATAGAATGCGGTGACTTGGCTACTTCGGATGCGGAATCTGAGTCTCTGGGACCGTCTTTTCTTTAAATTTAACATTAACTCCTGCATTTGTATTATTATTTTATGAATTTATAAATATACGCAAAAATTTTGTTTGCATATATTATGTGCTTTTTTTGTACTAAAGACATATTTCTGTTAAAATTTGAAGATTTTCAAGTTTTTCTTTTAGATTTTATGTCTTTAGTTCCAAGCAGTCGTACCGACAACGTCACTCAACTTTGATATATGAATCGCCTGCCAGGGGTTTTAAAGACATACTAACGAATCTTCGAAGTTTTGAGTCTTTCGGAAGTCATACTGCTTGTTATCACAAACGAATCGTGTGCCAAAGGTTTTGAGAACATAACAACGAATCACCGTGTTGAGAACTAAAGTCCTTTCGACTGAGACATTCGATCGTCGTTACCTGAGACGCTTCCGAATAAAGTCCGCAGTGTTATACGTTCGTGTAAAGAACTCAAGGGTGTATTGAGCAGCATTTTAGGGCCAAGTTTAAAGCAGTAGGTAATCACTTGTATGGTAAGCCACGAGTGGTAAACTACGACCGATAATAAATATGCAACGATCGGTAAAGTAGTAAGCGCGAGTTAATTACGCGTGCATTACCATAAGTATACCGATTAATTCAAAGCCTCGGTAATTTAGTAATATTTGAGTTATCCTATTTAAAATATTATATGTTACACCGACATAATGAAGGGTAATCAAATTGTGTACCATCTAAGACTACAAAACGATCACAATTAAAACTGAAAAGTAGTAATATAACTATATAGATAAAATAAGTATTTGATGTATCGGCCTATTAAAATTAGAATTAAGATATTGTCTAGAAAAGAGGAAGAAAAGAGTAACGAAATTACAAAGAATAATAAGGAAATCAATATAGCTGAAAAAGTGAACGATAATATTAAAATTATAAAGTAAGTTGGAAATATAGTCAACGAGAGCAAAAATAGATATGAGAGTTTATCAGTACGTGCCTCCTCCAGTTTTCTCGATACGTACGTGCCTCGTCGAGTTTTCTCGTTTCGTACGTGTCTCGTCGAGTTTTCTGAATTTGTACGTGACTTTACAAGAGGCGTATTCCTATATAAACCCTACACTCGCCCATGGTGCTTGTCTTTTAATTTGTTGCAGTCACACTGTAAACTTAAACTTCAATTGTACGAACCGCTTGGATAAAGTTGCGATCAATTCGACAAACGTGAAATATTCCTTGAACCGCATTGTGTAAAGTCTCGTATTTGTTATTTTCCATCGTGAAATAGTACGAAGTATTGAGAGTAAACTAAGTCCCTTTGGCTTTCGGTCGTCGTATACGTTGACTCCCGAATATTTCGTGTGCATCAAGTAAAAACACCCGGTAGAATTCCGTCATTATTCTACAAATCAGCGGGGATATCATCGACATTACAAATTTTCTCTTGCCCTTTCAAGAATTAAAGGCAGCGTAAGTGTTATAATTATTTCACTGTAAACTAATTTTATGTTCTTATATTCTAATAAATAAACCTGTAATTTATGAAAATTGTCGTATTTTTTAGTTTTGAATAACACGCAATCCCTGTAGAATTGACAAGTGACAACGATCCCACATTAAATAATAGTTAGGCTTAACCACTCTGACTTAATCAGCCCTTTAACCAGTGTTTCCCTAAAACCTCAAAAATTATATTTTAGATTTTTAATAACAAATTCCTTCGAAACTATTCACAACCTGATTTCATTTTAGTAAAAATAGTAGCAAAAGCGTGTAAATTAATTCATTCGGAAAAATTAAAAAAATTTTATTTCTAAACCTTTTTCTCGTTACACCTTGTAATAGCCCTTTCTCACCTAGATTTTTAAGATCCCCTATAAATGAGTTTAAATCCATTGTAAAAATATATCTTTCACTGATTGATCAACAGTGGATGTAAATATTACAACAGATTTATTTGTTTTAAGCTTAGTTAATTTTAACAATAAATAAAAGCCAAAATTCGAATTTAAATTTATATACACATTCAATATACTTTCGCTCGTTCCTTAACGAAGAGTAAATAGTCTAACCTTCACTGCCTTTTTCTACTGGACGAACGAAGTTAGTCGTTCACTAAAGTGATAGGTACACGCAACGATCAAAACGTTGACCTACATTTTATCAACGTGTTAATCACTTAACATTAATAATACATCTTCCACAATCAACTCTTGTTATTACTTGGAGTCGATGAATTTAACTTAACATTCGCACGCATTTCGTGCTTAAGTGAGATTGTCTAACCGTTACTGTCTGTTTCTACTAAAAGAACGAGGCAACTCGCGGCTAGTAAGCTACGCTATACTGTAGTCAGGCAATCCACTTGAACTGCAACAAACCTTATTTCATTTAAACAAATGTGATTGTAAAATTCAAAAATCGACATCAGAACAAAAAACACAACATTTTTTTAATGCTTAAAATCTTTGCTTCTCAAAAAATCGTTAACTCCAGTGTAATTATAAGATAAAAGTTATAATATAGATACCCCGCTTTAACCTTGTTCTTACTCTTTGTAAGTGAAGGGTTTGAAACAAAATAAATTCATATTATACGCAACAAACTTCCCGTACTTTCGAGATATGTAAAATTTTATCTTTCAAGATTTAGAACCCATCTCAAAAAGTTTGGATTTATAAATTTAGTTATTTGACCTTCAAAATATTACGCGATCTATGACCAAGATAGTATAATTTAGAGAATTAATTCAGTAAATCGAATCCTCTTTTAAAAACTGCGCAGTCCATGTGCAAGTTTTAATCATTTTGAGCCTGTACTTTACATTTAAAACCAACTACAGATAATTATTCTTTTATCCTACAATTTTAATTTACTTCTTATTTAAAGCAACAATCAATAAAATATGAAAAATGTCTGATAATACGCATGAAACCCAATTCAGCGGAGATGTTAACCGTACACTTAGTGAGGCCATAATGAAAGTCGCACTTGAATACGAGACACCACAACAGTTGAATCCTCAGTATCCTATAAATTATTACCGAGAATCAAGATATCCTCAACCGAGCTACTCAGGATCACGAGACCGTAGCCCAAGCCCATATGTTCGATTTGCAACGATCCTGATTCATCTAAAAATACTGACCCGAAAACCAATGCAATGGGAATAATAAGGCGTCCTTATTCTCCTGGGACTTCTAATAATCAAAATAGCTACATGACTCCATATAAGTATCCTTGAGCCCATATAACCCTTATCTTTACTATCCAACTATTCCCATGCAAAATAATGGCTATCCAAACACCGTGCGAGGAGAACAAGAGCGTCAGACGAGCGTAGGAATCATGAAGAAATGCGTAAAATCTTCCACACAAAGGTCAGTCGAGAATCTCCAGTCGTAGAATTTTTATCGTCAGAATTTTTGGAAAAGAAAGCCTCATTCTTAGTCGACACCGGAACACATACAAATCTCCACTATCGGCACGCTAAAATCAGCCATAGAAAATTCTATGGTAATTTTTCACGTAGTTTTGCCGGATTTTCCTATCAATACGGATGGAATTTTAGGCCGAGAATATCTTCATCAAGAAAAGGTTGGAATTTCATTTTGGCATAACACCATAATGAGTTATTCAAACCCCACTAGAAACATTCCATTTATCGATAAGGAATCTAAGATTGCACACGATCAAATACTTGACTGTAAAGGAACAGGGAGAGGAAAAGTTAATATAGTGTCAAATTCAAACGGGGAATTGTCATGTATACACAATTAATACAACGGACGAGGACCTAGAAATATAAATAGATTCACAAGAACTCATCCCCTTTGAATATCATAATTTACCAGGTGATAAATTGGACGAATACTCATCCAACGAAGACTAAAAACCCCCAGAAAATAGAGTGTCATCTGACTGGAGAGCTTTTAACTCCAACGCACATAGTGCACCATAAAATACACACTACTGACGACGTGCCAATTCACGTTGAACCTTCTCGCTTTTCTCCCATTCAAAAGGAAGAAGCAAAAATTCTTATAGACAGAATGCTTACAGAAGGTGCCATTAGTCATTCGAAGTCACTTTATAGCTCTTCCATATTAATCTCCAAAAAGATGGACCACACAGGAAAAAGGGGCAATGCTTTTATAAGCACTGTTCTAAAAAATTATCCAAAATATTTGGAATCAGACACATAACGACTTCCGGATACCGCCCGCAATCTAATGGTTCTTTAGAGCGAAGTCACGCAGTATTAGTTGATTACATAAGAGCTTATGCCGCTAATTATGATGATTGGGACAAATTATTACCATTTTCTATGTTTTGCTACAACACTTCAATTCATGAAGTAACAAAATTCACACCTGATGGAATAATGGCTTGAGTGTGTGGAGCGCCGTAGCTCTCGATTTATGCGTGTGTGTGAGTATGCGCAGTGCCGCCTTGTGTCGCCCGGCTCTCTGCGTGCGGGCGCTCTCTCGCCAGTGCGAGTCCGCAACCCCTCGCGTGCCGACGTTCTTGTACAGGAGTAATAAAGGTTTCTTAGTTTAACAATTAAACTGAACTGTGTTTTCTCTTTGCTTACCCCAATTACCCCAACAGGTAATGGGCAAAGCACGCTAACAGAGCGCAAATTGAAGGAGTTTGAGGTGAAAGGAGAGGCGTGTTTTTGTTGCGAGGGAGAAGGAGAAACTCGTAGTGACTTGTGTGAAAAAGGGAGACGCGGCG
>NC_046658.1:179431713-179433686 GCF_010883055.1 Belonocnema kinseyi
AATTACCAATTTATTCAAAAATAAACGAATTATTATATGATAGATATCCTTTAAGGATAGTTGAGGGATGCTTTCCCCTCGAATAGTCGACGCTTTACCGGAATCTTGATATTTTTATGGGACCCGAAAAGCTTGAAATGTATAATTTCTTATTCATTATTATTTTTATGAAAACTGTAAAGTTTATACATTTGAAAATAAATACGATGACTTTACCAATCATTTACAATTTTCTTTCACTATTCTTTATTAAATCTTCTTGCAATTAAGATTGTGATTTGAAAATCGCGCCAATTCAAGCCAATCAAATTCAATAAAAGATTAGTTACGTTACAGCGGCACCAATCAGAATTGGAGTTCCCCATGTCTCATTTTTGCTTATGAATCTCTATGAAATAATAATTATCATGTGTGGAGAGCTTCGATTTTAATCGACCGATCTGCTAAACTGCTAAACGAGATGACACAGATTTGAAGATTCTCTTTTCAGGGACTTATCTGTTGCAGCAGTCGATATTATATTTAGCAAAAACAATTAAAGAAAATTACGACATAAACTTATTTCATCTAAAGGAAACAAAGGAAATACTAAAAGTTCAAGTAATATCACGCCACATAAGTAGCAAAACTTTCAATCGCTTTATCCATTACAAACCAAATACCATTGGATACCAAGGCATATCTCGTTCTTTTTGCGACTGTCCAAACGGCAGGCGTACTCTTGGATGCTCTTCGCATGTTGCTCTGGTCGTTTACTATTTATCTCGCGCAAAGTACCTTGCTAAAATTGTAAGACACGCCACAAATTTTATTCAAAATTTTTGAAACAGAAAGGGTACCCAGTGGGCACAACATTTTAGAACGTAATTAGAACGTTCTAAAAACGTTTCTTGTACGTACAAGTCAAAAGATGTTATTTGAAAGTTTTAAAAACTGTCCTAAGTCCGACCAAATAATTTTCTAAAAACGTTTTATGTTCGAATTTTGTCTTTCAAACGGCTTTGGAACATTGTATGTTTATGGAACGTTAAGTGGACTGACTTAGGGCATTCATAAGCCGTTCTAAAGATGTTATTTAACGCTGGTGCCCACAGGGTAAACCCTGTAATAAACGAAGACAGTGATGAAGACTGAATACTCATGCATAACTTGAAACTTACATATAATACAAACGTTTTAGAATAAAAACGTGTACATTATGTCTCAAATATTGTAAAGTAAAAGCGTGTACATTGTGTCTATTTACTATTATAATCCGTATTTTCTTAAAAACAAAAATAAACATAAGTACAAATAAAGAAAAATAATCTCAATTTCTTTACGTATCTGACTTCTATACATCGTATGCGCAGATTATAAAATATATAACTAAAGAAATTGGTAATCTCAAATGGCCTTATACATTGCAAAATAGATGGCAATTAGGAGAAAAATCTTAAAAAATTCATGATAAATCCTTGATATGTAAGCAATCCGTGTGAATTTTTTCGTTGATATATGTATTTTTGTTTTCAAGAAAATTCGAATTAAAATATTTGAATGTCTGTCAAAATTTGAATTTCCCGCCAAAAATAGTCGGAAAAATGTATGGAATGTATTTTTAAGAGTTATTTCATTTGACCCCAGGTGGATTAAAATTCGCCAATAACAATTCGAGATATACGGTAAAAACTGGAACCCCAAAAACGTAATCTTGAAAGGTCATCTTCAAGGTTAAAAGGCTGACAATCTCAGGAAAGAGTTTTCTTTTTGTAACGTACACATAGGACCAAGTCCGGTTGTATAGGGCTCAAGGGCACTTTTTACGTACTTACCCGGCTAAGCCCTTTAAAATGATTGTTAGAAAGTAAAGTGTCCAGACACTTAATTGAAAAATTAGTTAAAACCAATTCCTCTACTTTACAAAAGGATTAAGGCATGAAATAAAAAAAATGTTGTATGGAAAGCTCTGTTAGTACCTTTATTTACATACG
>NC_046658.1:179433786-179437873 GCF_010883055.1 Belonocnema kinseyi
AAATTAGTTAAAACCAATTCCTCTACTTTACAAAAGGATTAAGGCATGAAATAAAAAAAATGTTGTATGGAAAGCTCTGTTAGTACCTTTATTTACATACGTATTTATACCTATTGTATTAAAACGAAGATTGTTGCTTCTCCATTTTATTTAAATTTGGTTAAAACGGGAACTTTTCAATTTCAATGCACGAACGTATTAATTCATTATCGGAGAGTAGCACAGGTACCTGACGAGGCTCGAACGTCAAAAGGCAAGGTGTTCGCTCGTCTCGGCAGCACGCAGGCCGCCCAATATCTGCCCTCCAGCGTAGGTGAACGAGATGTGTCTTCTTCGTTGTCGCATTATCATGGCGTATGGAGGGAGATTTTGGGACCCTAATGCCCAAGAGATGGTGATAGTTGTGCTGCGATGTGACAATCTGAGATAATTATGGCGCGAGAATGATTAATTTTCAAATTGATACTATTATCGGTGAGTGAGTTCATTGCACAACAAGAGTAAAAACCCTCCTCGTCCAATCTCCGATTTGTTGAAATGAATGATGAAACCAATTTTCCAAGTCCTATTATTATTACTATAAGAATAATTAAAAAATTTTAAGTAAAAGAAAGATAAAAGCTGCAGGTAAAAGTCAGTTAAACAGAGAGTCAAAATTGAAGGCATCGTGTATAGTCTCTTTGATCACTTTGAAAAAAAATTTCAAGTCCGATTCGACGTAAATTTGGAAGGAACAAACACAGATTCTGCAGCGCGAGTTAGTCAATATCTAATCCTGAAAATTCATGAAGTCTGGGGGCTGCTGGATCGCGCATCGATCCATTCATCTCGCACGTAGTCCTTCTCCCATTCATTTCCATACATCAGACCAATCAAAACTCAAAATTTGCACCTCCAACCGAACTAGAGCATGATCTAATGTTTTCATCAAATAGTCACGTAAAGTTAAACCAACCTACTTTTGAAGAAGCCTATTAAAATATAATTAAATTCTAGTTTACACTAGTTAGCAACAATAATATCTTTATTTGCTTAATTCTCTTGAACAAGATTTCTTACACAGGGTTCTATCGTCCCAATCAACCCCTTAACTTAATTGCTTTTATTAAATTAACTTTAATCACACTCTTTCAGTTTATATTTCCGTAGTTCGTACCAGGCTGAAAATAAAACCTGTAACAACAATCATTCCGTTCAAAACACATGCAAAACATAATAAAAGTAATCTAAATTTTTCCTTAAACTAAACAATTTCTTATGGTACTCAGTCAGTTCGCTCTCTAGAAACACCAATTCTCTCTCAATACATTAATTTGAAACCATTAAAATTAGTTTAATTAAACTATTATACTATTTAATGCATTTTATCAAAATTTATCTTTTATTTACTTTTAAATGGCTTGCGCTATTTAAAATGTCCGCGAGTAGCTGCCTCAAGCGGGCAACTCAAGGATAATGAACAATAATCGATTGTTAAACTTCCAACCTTAAAGAAAAGTCGCGTCATAGCGCGGCTATTATTAAATTATTATTAAGGTTATTATTATTATTATTATTTCAGTTGTGCTCATAGGTATAAAATAACATCGAATATAAATAATTCCCATTGTTTCGAATTCGAGCATGACCAGATTCGTTTAAAATTTTTGCGGTTCTGTTTTATACTAGAGAACTTCGTAAATTATTCTTCCCTTGTTTCAACAAATGATTAGCAACGCCTCCGATATGCCATTGGTGACTGTTGGAAATATTCAAGTTGCCGAACAGAGAGTAGTGTACGGGTAAACCAAGGGGTTTTAAATTCTATGGTAATTAAAAGAATCTTTCATTAATGTTAATATTAATTATTACTTGCAAGCGGAAAATAAACATTTAACTCGCAAAAGAAAATAATCTAATACTACCTACATTTGTTCCTTTATTTAACTAATAAAAGTAATTTTCTTATGTATTTTATTTTAATTTGGAATTCATTCGTTTTAAATATATCAAGAGGGAGAAAAAAAAGGAAAATGAAATAACATAATCAGCTTAACCTACTATTAAATGTTTAACACTGTGGTGTATTGTGCGCATTCGATGTTGGGGAGCGATGCAAATAAATATTAGGTTCTCAATAATTAAAATTTATTCAAATTCAACGGCAGGCTAAAATGTTTTTACTCAGAGAAAACTCAATACTCCGTGGATTGGTTAATCAAAGTTGAAGAACTACACCAAATCGATTAAATTTCACTCAGGCGATTTTATCTACAATGCGTGATATTATTTACAGATTGTAATATTTCTAAACCTCTCACATATAGACTAACATCTAAACTTTGATCGCATGTAGGATAAAATTAAAATTCCGCTCTAATTTAAATTTCCTAACTTCTTCAATCACATTTGGCACAATCCTTAATTAATAAAGCATACCGTCCAGGAAACATTCAGTTTTAATCAAATAACAAAGTTTTAAAATTGTTCTCGGCACAAGATACGTGTAGAATTCTCGTTGTTGTCGCAAATCCTTCTTCTAAATCCTTTTCTGCAGTGGCTTCTTCCTTCATTCATGGATCCAGGATGTAAATTTGATAATAGCTATATTCATGGGCGTCCCCATGGATATCCCTTTTTATGGCCGTCTGCGTGGCGCACTTTGACAATGGAAAAACAACTTTAAATTGTAATTTAAACTCTTTTTGAGAACTAAAACCAAATAGCTACCGGCCAGACGGCGGTTTGCAGTCCATCTGAAATTTTTCTCGTAATCAGCAAAGATGATCGCTAATTGTCCTGATCCAGGGGCGTACTACTAAGTTGTTAAATTGTTGCGCCCTTCTATGCAATCATTACATAATCCCCCTTTTGGCATTTAGGAAGCTTTGAGAGAAAATGCCAAAATAACCCGGAAATCGAAGATGCTCTCATTTTTTCTAGGCCCAATTAGCTTTTGAGTTCTGGATTTCGTAAGGTTTTATTTTTAGGTTTGTATGTACTCTGGGTGAAGATCAGTCTAGAGTTGTCTCGAATTCTGGATGAATAGAGGCACCGTTTTCGAACTCTGTTAGCTAAAGATTTTGGAGGGAGATTAACAATTAGTAGTCTTGTTATTATTTATTTCTGCCGAGTTAAATTCATAATGATATTTTCAAAATTCTTACATTATGTGAATAAATATTTTGTCTAGTTCTCACACTCATTTTTCATGTTCATTTTGTACGTAGTTTGCCTAATTTTTGTGTCGGTTAGAACAATAGGCCCTAAAAAATCCACTGAACTCTCGCATGGTTGTTTCTACTGCATTAGATTGTGGATGAAGAATACTAGAAAAACAAATTTTTACTCCTACTTCATTTAATGCACTCTTCCATTTTGACGAAGTAAATTGTGTTCCATGATCCATGAGTACTTGTTTTGGTTTTTCATTTTTTTTTTGGAAATAATTACTGAAGGTATAATGGGAACAGAGCAGGTGAATAAGCGTAGTTTTATGTGCAACAAAGAACCTTTATTTAAGAGACCGTCGAGAGGCGTGCGAACACCTCGAGAGTACAGCTCGGAATACCGGAGCGCGCCGGCCGCCGCCAGCGCCGCGCGCGACGACTCACGCACAGGCACACGCACAGCATGACACATAGTTACAGAGTTTTTCTTAAAGCTATTTTAGATTCTTAAGAATAAGTAAACCTTATTTTTGGTCGAAATAAAACAGTCTCTGTTTGGTAACATTTGGAATAAAAAAAATAAAAGTACAAAATGAAGTAAAACTTAAACTAAAGGGGCTACCAAAAGCCGTGCTAATATCTCCAGTCGTTTAAACCGTCGTCCCAGTAAAACGTATTACCCTGTTTATCAGTAGCATAGGTAATTCCTTCTCTGACCTCATAGACATATTTATTGTCCGAGAAAGTTTCATGGGGTACCCTTTGTTGTTCAGACACATCGTCGTGATACCTTGTTTTATCCCAGATAGGATCGTAGTATTTAGCGCGCCCTTGTCCTTGTGAATCTGTAAATATGAACCATTAAATGTTGAATATTTTCTTTACCAAGCTTTCATGCAATGAAAAGGATAGTGGTTTGGTAAAAATATCAGCCAGTT
>NC_046658.1:179437973-179442780 GCF_010883055.1 Belonocnema kinseyi
ACAAACGGCTGGACTCTTAAGCCCAGGGATTTCATTCTTGAATGTCTCCTCTTGATGATTTCATCGATATCTCCTGGAACCTGATCAATAAACGAAAAAAAAGTATTTAGGAAGCCATAATATTATGACGTAAAAGTTGCATATTTCGTTCATACTTTGACATGGACAACGAGACCTTCTCTCGATTCAGCAATTGTGGGTTTCCAAGTCTTTTTCCTGTCATTGGTTTGGCATGAAATTTCTATGGCTTTTGGAGCGACCAAACGAGCGAGGAGATAGAACTGGATAGCGTGTTTGCTATCTGGAATTAAATTTACGAAACGAATCTGTTAAATATTGATCATCGTTAACAAACACAAATTATGTACCTGGAGTTCTAAATGTTTAAAATGAAACGAAAAAAAAAAAAATGAAATCTTCATTTCTCGTCATAGGGAGGGTTGTGCTAGATATTTTGTTGGGGAGCGTAAAGTTTGTTGACCTGGCCTAAAAATGTTCGAAAACAGCTGGGAAATTGTTTTTATTTAATATTTACTTTTAACGTTAATTTTGGAAGCGCTTGGAACTTCAGGTACATCGAAAATTATGTGCATCACCTGCTTCCAACTCTGGATTCTCGAGGCACTCTAACAGAACTTCATCTTCCTTTGGAATTTTTTTAATGTTTAGGGCTAAGAGCTTAGGGAAAAAAGTGTCCCAACCGAATATGAATTTGTTCGTTTCATCGGGATGTTTCTTAGAAAAATCCCTGTCAATCTGAAAGATTAGTGTAAATATATAATATTTAATACAATAATGGTTACACCTTGATGTAGAAATAGCCTTTTTCAAGTCGAATCCAAGACGACCAAGTCGAATTCAAGACGAGATATTTTTACTCGGGCACTAAAGAAAAAAATCGATAACAATTTTGGTGAAATTCCAACCTTATATCAGCCGAAAGGCATAATTCAAAAGAATTTTACCAATTCGTATCCTTTAGCCTCTTTCAAGATTGGCCATTTTGTGAACATTATGGCAACATCTGAATAAACATTGTTTTTGCTGTCAGCTACGCGCAAAATGAAAGACAAGTCCCAGTGTCGTAGCACTCCTTCCTGCTCCCTCTCATGAACTAGCCAGTTTTTGCTCCTCACTGCTTCATCGTATGCTGTAGAAGGTAAAATATTAGTTTTAATATGACTTAGGCATTTTCAGTTGAACCTTGCATCTTTGGCATATTTATGAAAAAAACGACCTGCGTTTATAGATATTGAAAAACAAAAAAATTTAAATAAGATGATTTGCAATTAGGCAAAAAGATAAATTCATGTGTAGAACAAGAAATGATTGGATCGAAACAAGAATTTTCAAAAAACCAAAAATTTGAATGAATTCAAATAATTAAAATGAACTTTATAAAATGATGAGAAGATACTAGTAATTCCTACAATAAATGATTAAATATTTAAATATTTGTATTCAAGAAATCCAATAAATTTTAATGAATTCAGAAAATTTTGTATGAAATATAATGCAAAGTTACTGAATTACAGAAAATATAGAAGAAATTAGACAAAAGTAAAGTACATAGAGTATTTACAAAAAGCTAGAACGAAAATGAAAGAACCTGGATGAATTAAAAACATGAATGAAGTGAATGAATTGTTTGTACCAGGGCAGTTTGACCACTTTTTCTGCAGCGTTTGAATATTATAACTTTTTGCAACATGAATTGCAACATTAATGTTGCAAATTATTATTGAAAATATTCGGAATTCTGAATATTTCTCGTATGTAGGTAAGGTTTTATCTTCAAAATGGACAGTTTATTGTTTATCGAAACATATCTATAAAGATATGTACAAATATAAAAAAGCAGTCAACCAGACTCCTCTCCCCTAAATTTGCCTGCGTGCACAAACCTTCATCAATAGGTCCGCCATCAACAGAAGCGTCAAATTGTTCCCCAAGTCTATCGGCCGAGCGAATGAAGGTTCGGATGTTGCGATATTTGTCGACCAATTTTCCTTTTGAAATTTCCGACTTGGCGGATTTTGACATAGACCTTAACTTTGGTGGAAGGTAGTAAGTTTCCTTACATTCAGTACGAAATAATTCGACAATTTCTGCAGCTAATTTGTCGAAGTCCTTGTTGTTGAGTTTTCTGCACAAAAATTGCTGTAGATATATGGCAGAAAATTATAGATTGTCAATGCTAATAATTCCTTACTTATCAATTCTTAAAAAATGCAAAACAATAATTTGCACCAAGTACGACTGGCACACAGTTGATAGCTCCTGCTTGTGATCCAAGATTTTCAAAATTGCTGCACCCAGGGATGCGACAAAAGAATGGCTCTTATATCAAAGTCAGTAGTGATTGGGGCCAATCTGCGTATTTTTTGAGGTGGTTCCCCAGTTGTGCTAGCGGTAGTGCACAAATTGTTTTGAATCTCCACAGACGCGGTATTATTATTGACTGAGGGAACTCCGGTTATTGAGTCATCGGGAATGATCTCGATTATCTGAACTGAAGCATTGTCATTAATTGAAGATACCTGAAAAAAATTGGAAAATAAGAAAGTATCCAAAATAAGATTGCAGTAGTAACATGTATATGTACAGTCAAATTGAACGATAGTAGTCACGAAATGCGTATTGTATTTGTCATAGATAATATTACATTATGAACCAAAACCATACATTTTCCATTCGTGAGTCTAAAGTTTGTAGTCCTATAGGCGGAACTCAGGCTTTTAATGACACAAGTGAACAATATACAATGATATTTGAGATGCGTATTATATCTTATTGCAAAAAAGGAAATAAACAAGTTTCCTCGACCTTGTCATTAAAATAAGTAAAAACATGTAAAAAACGGTTAAAATTGTTATATATATGAAAACAAGAAAAACTTTCTGAATTTTCAATTTTTGTCTTTGAAAGTGATTGTAGTTTTAGTAGAACTATCAACTGTGAATTTTAACAATTTTGAATTAAAACAATAAACTTAAAAATCTAAAATTCCCTACTTTTCAATTGAGAAAAAATTTGAATTTGAAGAACTTTGAAACATGAATGAAACAGATATTATTAAAATCTGAAATTCACAATTATTCCGCAAGAAAAACTGAAATCGGCTACTGTTTTTTAAAGTTTAGGTCACAAATCACGAGTCACGAGTCACAAAATAAACTACATGTAGTTTTATTTGTTTGTTTGCATGAATATTTATCATGAAATGACTCACATGTTCATTAAAATGACGTTTTAAGCCTAATCTATTTACGAGCGAGGGGATAAGCTTGGGAAACTCCTCATCGTCTTGAATAAGATGGCCAAGTATTTCAAGTGTGTCAATGCCGTTATCCGCAGTATAAAAAAAAAAAAAATCAATCTCCATCTTGTCAAATGCATATATTTCGTAACCTTGGGTTAATGAAAGAATCTCTGTTGCAAGTTATAGTTCACAGGAAAAACGGAGGGTAAAAATTGGTTCAGCTAAAAATTCTGTGGTATTCTTGGCAAGCACAAAAATTGAAGATTGAACGGGGATCAAAAACTCCAATTCCCACTTGTTACAAGCCGTTTTTATGTCCATCGGAAAAAACTGTAGAAACGCACTTTCACCAACTTTTTTCAAACAATTTGATAGTTGTAAAAACTGATATACACGAAGTATGATAAATCTCGTACCGTGAAACGATCGGAACAGCTGATCGACATGATAAATTCTCAGAAATCACTAATCGTACGCGCATGCGCGAATATTCTCGATTAGCCGTAAATGAAACCTGAGCACATGTTTATATAAGAATTGATTTCTTAACTGTTAACAAATCAACATTCCAATAAACTGAATCGACTATTCACATTTGAAAAGTTAAGTCTTCACAGGAACGATCCGACATTAATCAGCGAATACTCGATCGATTTGGCCAGAACATATAGGAACGAAATATTACAATGTGAAAAATTAACAAGTAATAAACATGTGACTTCGGTCAACTTCTAGGTACTATTCAGTAGTATATTATACACATTAACAAATAATAAATTTGTTAACATCTAACAAATTATCAAGGCAATCCCGCAAATAAAGATATTTGTTAACTACGAATAAACCTTTTTCTCAGTATACAAACAACACCTTGCCGCACGGGAGAAAAAACTTAGGAGAATCGATGCCAATCGATGCTCGAGCAGAACCTATGCGATCGATCTTTCGCGAAGTTTGTACATTCGCCATATTAGGCATTGCATGTTCCAATATGGCGATCCAAGATGGCCATATGCTGGTACCTAAATATTAGAATCAAAATGCATGTGACCAAAGTTAACTTTCGTCACATGCTCTTCGTAGAAAATAATTTTTCACGTTAACTGTATTTGAAAAATTTGCGAAACTAAAGTCCGTTAAGAAAAAGTGAAAGACTGGGCATTTCACAGAACACCTCTCCAATCAAAAACACGGAAGAGTTATGTAATTTCTACATCACCGCGTTGTCATTTTCAATACTAAAAAAAATTCCAATTTATAGAGGGGCTTCTATATTTAGCCTACTTTGTATATAAGAAGGAAGGAAGCAAGCACGTCGATTCCGACCTCTCACACTAATGCTTTGTTCCTATTTCACACTTTATGTATGTTCGGTCGGGTTCCTTTTTATCTTAATATACTTCAATCCCGTACTCTCCACGTCGATTAATAGTAGATAAATGTCCAAGTATCTAATTATCTGAATGTAGTATCTGTAATATTACCACGCTGAGGGTGTTGACTCAAGTGGTTTTTATATACTAACCAAGAAAATTCTCACCGATT
>NC_046658.1:179442880-179444304 GCF_010883055.1 Belonocnema kinseyi
AGCAAGGGAGCTGTCCTTATGGAACGAGGGTTTGCTTTTTATGCAAATCCAAGGACCATGAAAAGAAAAATTGTCCTGAGGAGCGGAAAAGGAAGCGGTTTGAAGGCGGTGAAATGGAGCAAAGGAGTAAGACGCCAAGGCTTTCTGGAAGTCAATTTGGTTTTGGAAAACCAAGTCCTGGGTTTGTTCCCCAGAAAACTCAGGGTGGAGATAAGGGAGGTAACAAATTTCAAGGTAAAAATAAGAAAAGCTTTAAGAAAAACTTTAAGACTAAAAATAATAGAAAGGTTAGGGCTAACTTAGTCGACGGAGACGAAACTGAAAATGAGTCGGACTCTAATTTGGAGAGTGAGAGTGAGAATCAGGTTGAAAACTTTATTGCAGATTCAGGTGCAACAGAGCATTTGACAAGCGCGTGACTATCTTTAAAAAATTTAGATTTGTCAAATAATGGGGTGATAAATTGTGCAAATAAAGACTCGCGAGCAAATTTAAAATTTCAAGGAAAGGGAGAGATAGATTTGGACTTAAAAGATAGGAGTAACTTTAAACTTGAAAATGTAATTTATTCGAAAAATCTAGCAAAAAATTTGCTCTCGTTACGCAAATTCGCAGACAAAGGTTTGAGAATATATCTCTACAATAAAGTTATAAATATATACGACCCACTCACTAAAAAGACTATTATTTCTGGAGCATATAATAAGCCATTCTGGGAGATTGAAATAAATGTTAATAAACCATCAAAAGTAATTAATAGTAAAAAGGTGTTTGTAAACTTAGCAACTAGGAGTGGTACATTAAAAGCTAAAAATGAAAATAATAATCAAAATGCAAATAAAGAGAAAAATAAATTGTTGACTACAATCAATAATAGGAGAATAGTTAAATCGAATGATCTCATAATTGAGAAGGTAAACGGGTCCATTCAATTTAAAGATGATCCGAAGGAAAAGTTAAATTCGGTAATGTTATGGCACGTAAGACTTGGGCATATGTCATCCAATTACATGCGCAAACTCGTGAATAAATATCCGGAACTAAAAGATTATAATCGATCTGACTTTGATGAAGGAATAAGGGAGTGCGAGATATGTTTTAGGGCGAAAATTAACAAAATACCCTTTACAAAAATTAGAATAAGGGCGGATAAACCGCTAATTAAAATACATGCCGATGTAATGGGTTACATAAGTCCGGCTACATACCCGAATCAATACCGTTTTATAGTCGTTTTTGTAGACAGTTATTCAAGATATGCTGATGCATATCCTTTGAAGCACAAAAGTGATGTGCCAGCATGTCTAAGGGAGTTTATAATCTCGACTAGGAATTTGATTGGTGAAGACGTAAAGGTTAGCTACATGTGTTGCGATCAGGGAACGGAGTTCACTAGCAAGGAAACAAAAGCAGTTCTTGCTGAG
>NC_046658.1:179444404-179449933 GCF_010883055.1 Belonocnema kinseyi
CTTCTTGTCAATACTTTAAGATTGTTAAACCAAAGTATTATTTTTATACCTTTATAATATATAAATAAAGATAAATCTCTAGCAACGGCGTGAGGGAGTGATGGAATAATGGCTTGAGTGTGTGGATTGCCGTAGCTCTCGATGTATGCGTGTGTGTGAGTATGCGCAGTGCCGCCTTGTGTCGCCCGGCTCTCTGCGTGCGGGCGCTCTCTCGCCAGTGCGAGTCCGCAACCCGTCAAAGCAATTATACGATCTAAAAATAAAACTTTTCACTGGAAAAGTAGGAGACTGTGTGTGCGTAAAAAGAGAAACAAAAATAATAAATTAGACAGTAAGAGCCACGGTCCCTATAAAATAATATACTTGCGAGATAAACACACCGCGATACTAGAAACCCTAGACAAAAACGTTTCCAAAAACATATTGATAAATTAAAGGTTGCTTACGAGTTACCATGACTAATCTATCATTAATAATATAACCATTTCCTTTAAAGGATGGCTGAGTCAATCATTTTGAGTTTTGGGCCTCTTTAAACTAATCGGAAAATGACAAAATAATCTGAAAACAACAAATCCCACGAAAACTCTTCTTTAAAACTTGGCGAATAACACCTTCCTAAAAAATGTAATCCATAATAATCATAGAATAAAGTAGTAGATAAAGAGTGGGACGATGGTCGTGGGGGCTAAAGCGTAGGCTTTGGACCCACTCCTTCGGCTTGCGGGTTCGATTCCCGCCTCGCACTCTGGAAGAGTCTCGGTGGCCCATGCGGTGAACACTAGCCTAGCAAGGGAGTTGTTCATCTCCGGAGAGTCGTAGGACCGGTAACTCTAGAGAAAAAGGTTTTCTCTAAGTACTTAAGACTGTTGCTCTTGGTGGTTCGGAACCCACCTTAAACTGTAGGTCCCCGTTCCACCACCAAGTAAGTGTGTGGAGGGTGTGTAAAAGAATAAAGAAGGTGTAAGAAAAATGTAAACCCTTAGGGGACACATTAGAAGCTAAAAAAAAGTAGTAGATAAGAAAAATTAATGTTATTCGATAAAATAAAGATGATGTAAAAAGAGGAGAAATAAAAGCAAAACATTAAGAAGTAAGAGGATTTGGAGGTTGCATTCACGGAGAAACTCTAGCACTAGCGGTTAGTGTTAAAATACATTTTTTTTCGTAGCACTAGCCACAGTTGCCAACACACTGCCCGCTCGTAAATTCACACAAACCGCTCGTGCTAATAGCAACAGCAGCGCGAGCTTGGTACGTGTTGCACTTTGCACGGCCCGTTCTTGGGATGTCAAATAGCTCTAATGTTTAGTGACAACAACGCTTATCGCTCGACTCATTCGCCGCAATATACCAATTGTGCTATGAGCAGCATCAGCTGATCGAGATGAATGAACCTGCATAAGCACATCGTAATTCTTTATAACATCAGAGTATATAATTTTTCATCACATTTAACCTCAAAAATCTTTTTACTTCTTTTATGGTTAAAACAATGATAATATTTACGCGATTCTCATTTAACTTTAGAGCTATTTGACACCAGGCGCTATTCAAAATTAACACGAGAGATTGTTGTAAATACCAAGAATTGGCCGGAATAAGCGCAACACTTACCGAGCTCGCGCTGCTGTTGCCATTAGCACGAGCGGCTCGTGGGAATTATCGAGCAGTCACTGCGTTGACAACTGTGGCTCTTGCCATTCCAAACATTTTTATTTTGACACTAACCGCTCGTGTCAAAAGCAGTGGCAGCTCTTCTTAATCTACAGATGAATTGGTACAGTTCAAGCTCAAGATTTCTAAAATGGAAATGGATTATATGTTTACCATTTCAACTCATCTCAGAAAGTCGGACGCGTTATCAGGTTCAACCCTTGAAGAAGAATTCAGGTATTTTCTACGAGAAGCTGGAATTGATACGATTAACCCAAAACTATTGGAGAATCGTGATATTTTTGGATATAGGAAATTTTACCCACCAGTACCAGCTCGCGGATACGTTACGGGACATCAGTAAAAACTGGACACCCTAATAACCAAACTCAATTGAATTGACGCCGAAAATAAAAATTTAAATAGAATGCTCTCCGAAATACAATGCTGCAAGACGAGAACCAACACATAATCCAGAACAACGAAAAAAGGCGATTGCCAATGCTGGGGTTCATAGGATCTATTTTAGGACCGGTAGTCGGGCTTTTAACTGCGGAAGACGAAGAAGATTATATGAGGTACTGAACGACGTACGTCCGTGCAGTGGAACGAACGGCTAGCAACAGGCGTGACGACACAACCATGATGGCCGACTACAATCAAGTGAATCACTATCCCACTGCCATAAGCAGCCCAGGACCGCCTGCAGATAAGAAACAGAAGATACACACAAGCAAATCAGTAGAGCGCTTTCACCTAAATAGCCATGTAAAATCCACCATAGGAAAAATGGTCACAATTTTTTAGCTCAACAACAAGATTTAAACAAACAAAAACACCATATAAAATAATAGCTAAAAATTACATAAAAACACAATAGGTGACACTTAAATAACAAAAACTCATCGGGGTCGATGAGATTCTAAGGAGGGAGGACTGTTACATCCTCAAAATTTAAAAATAAATTTTAAACCGCATCGTAAAACTGAAATGATAAAAACATCAACTTGAAAGCAGTAGGTAATTACTTGCATGGTAAGCCACGAGTGGTAAACTACGACCGATGATAAATATGCAACGGTCGATAAAGTAGTAAGTGCGAGCTAATTACCCGTGCATTACCATAAGTATACCTACTAATTCAAAGCATCGGTAATTTAGTAATGTGTGAGTTATCCTATTTAAAATGTTATATATTACACCGACATAATGAAGGGTAATCAAATTGTGTACCATCTAAGACTACAAAACGATCACAATGAAAACTGAAAAGTAATAATATAACTATATAGTTAAAATAAGTATTTGATGTATCGGCCTATTAAAATTAGAATTAAGATATTGTCTAGAAAAGAGGAAGAAAAGAGTAACAAAATTACAAAGAATAATAAGGAAATCAATATAGCTGAAAAAGTGAACGATAATATTAAAATTATAAAGTAAATTGAAAATATAGTCAACGGGAGCAAAAATTGATATGAGACTTTATCAGTACGTGCCTCCTCGAGTTTTCTCGATACGTACGTGCCTCGTCGAGTTTTCTCGATTCGTACGTGTCTCGTCGAGTTTTCTGAATTTGTACGTGACTTTACAAGAGGCGTATTCCTATATAAACCCTACACTCGCCCCTGGTGCTTGTCTTTTAATTTGTGGCAGTCACACTGTAAACTTAAACTTCAATTGTACGAACTGCTTGGATAAAGTCGCGGTCAATTCGACAAACGTGAAATATTCCTTAACGAAGAACCGCATTGTGTAAAGTCGCGTACTTGTTACTTTCCATCGTGAAATAGTACGAAGTGTTAAAAGTAAACTAAGTCCCTTCGACTTTTGATCGTCGTATACGTTGATTTCCAAATATTTCGTGTGCATCAACTAAAAACACCCGGTTAAATTGCGTCGATATTCTACAAATCATCGGGGATTTCAGCGACACTACAAATCTTCTCTTGCCCTTTCCAGACTGAAAGGTAGCGTAAGTGTTATAATCATTTCACTGTAAACTAATTTTATGTTCTTATATTCTAATAAATATACTTGTAACTTGTGAAAATTGTATTATTTTTGAGTTTTAAATAACAGGCTATCCCCATAGGATGGACAAGTGACACCGATCCCACATTAAATAATAGTCAGGATTTACCACCCTGACTTAATCAGTCTTTTAACCACCCTTACCAATCCCATTAATAAACTACCCTCGGCTTTTGCTCGGGATGTAACACATCTCTCTCTCTCTCTCTCTCTCCCTCTTGCCCTTTCAAAAGAGAACAGGCATACGTAAGTCAATATTTTGTAACTATCCATCTGTTCTATAGCCTTTATAATACATCTGTTGTTAATTTGACCATGAGATTAGCACCCGCTCCCGGCGAAATCCTGCGGTTGTCCTTATGAAAAATTTTTAATATATATATATATATATATTGTAACCAGCGAGTTACGTCATAGAGCCTGAAAACAGGCAAAACGCTAAACTCCGCACAAGTCAAAAGCTTCAGTTAAATTCTGCGGGGTCACTCGCAGAAAACATCCTTAGAAGAGGGTCTCTCTCTCTCTAAGTTGATCACTAATAGACTTGGGAGAAATCCCATCGCTATTATTTTTCATAGGAAATATAGCGTGCTTGAGGAGAGGACGAGTGAATATTCGCTCGCACCCTGTCGGTAGAGTGGCTATTTTTCCAGTGTTTCTCTGCGACGTTGTACGCTAAAATTCGATTTCTTTTATTTCAAGGCATCAAACACGTTTTCATAATTTATTTCTTGAGGCAGAAACCTCCTAAAATTTAAAGTATAAAATTTAAAAGCAAATGGCCTCGAGGCAAATGAATATAAACCATTTTAACAGCCATTGTAAAATTTTACTGTGACTACAGACGTCACGATCGAGATAAATTTCTCGTACCCGGAGCCAAGAAGTTGGACAGTGAAATTGTATTGACCCTGTCACTCACCTTAGCTGTTTAGGAGTGAACGAGTGTAAATTCGCTCGAAACCTGTTCAGAAAACGACTAATCCTGCGTGCCAGGTAAACAAAATAGTTTTCTAATATCTTGCCAGCCTTCGGTAGAGGCTTTTCTTACGTTTCAACCCAAAGTGTCGCCTTGAGATAAATCTCTCTTTCTCGCTCTCGGTAGAGCGTCTCTCTGTCCTTCTCAGTAGGAAGATAGGAACACCTGGAGTCCGAAGGCGCCTCGACTCAGGCTAGTTACCGCGCATTAGGTGCATCATCCCTTTATGATATCACCTCAGTGTAATAAAAGTTAATCATCTATTGTAGGGATTAGGATCCCTTTTCTCTCAATTTATAATATTCACAGACAATTATCGTTAGAGCTAGCTACCATAGTAATAACCCTCCGTAGGTCAGTAGGGCTAGTTTCGTAAGGTCGTTGACCATTTTAACAAGTGTATTGTTTATTAAAGGAGAGATTCCTTCTAATGCTGGGAAACGAGTATTAATACTCAGAATTTTAGATTTAAATTTTAAGAAAAAAGAATAGCTTAGATAGCTTTTTAACAGTTGAAAATTTATAATATAAGATTACTAAAATTATATCGAGTATTCAGTAGAAAGGTTGGATACATACGACGTCGTTATAGAATTGTGTTTATTCAGGGCAATTACCCTTTTACCAAAGAGATGAAAATTTTCGCCAGGGCAAATAAAATATTTTGTATATGATTTTAGCATAGGGATTTTTTGAATAAATCGACATTTATTAAAATCTCATGCCTTTACTCCGTGCAACCTGCTCATTACCAATTTATTTTACAACTAAAAAGTATCCGGAGAGATTCTCCCTCTTTTAGATAGCCATACGGTGAAATTAGAGCACTCACCCCTTTGCATTCTATATTTCCATCAATC
>NC_046658.1:179450033-179451245 GCF_010883055.1 Belonocnema kinseyi
TCCAACCTTTCTACTGAATACTCGATATAATTTTAGTAATCTTATATTATCAATTTCCAAATCTAAAATTCTGAGTATTAATACTCGTTTCGAGCGAATCTCTCTCCTCAAGCACGCTACATTTCCTATGAAAATTAATAGCGATGGGATTTCTCCCAAGTCTATTAGTGATCAACTTAGAAGAGATAGACCCTCTTCTAAGGATGTTTTCTGCCAGTTACCCCGCAGAATTTAACGGACGTTTTTGACTTGTGCGGAGTTTAGCGTTTTGCCTGTTTTCAGGCTCTATGACGTAACCCGCTTGTTACTATATATATATATATATATTAAAAATTTGTCATAAGGACAACCGCAGGATTTCGCCGGGAGCGGATGCTAATCTGATGGTCAAATTAACAACAGATGTATTATAAAGGCTATAGAACAGATGGATAGTTACAAAATATTGACTTACGTATGCCTGTTCTCTTTTGAAAGGGCAAGAGAGAGAGAGAGAGAGATGTGTTACGTCCCGAGCAAAAGCCGAGGGTAGTTTATTAATGGGATTGGTCAGGGTTGTTAAAGGACTGATTAAGTCAGGGTGGTAAAGCCTGACTATTATTTAATGTGGGATCTTTGTCACTTGTCAATCCTATGGGGATAGCCTGTTATTTAAAACTCAAAAATAATACAATTTTCACAAGTTACAGGTATATTTATTAGAATATAAGAACGTAAAATTAGTTTACAGTGAAATGGTTATAACACTTACGCTACCTTTCAGTCTTGAAAGGGCAAGAGAAGATTTGTAGTGTCGCTGAAATCCCCGATAATTTGTAGAATATCGACGGAATTTAACCGGGTGTTTTTAGTTGATGCACACGAAATATTTGGAAATCAACGTTTACGACGATCAAATGTCGAAGGGACTTAGTTTACTTTTAACACTTCGGACTATTTCAAGATGGAAAATAACAAGTACGCGACTTTACACAATGCGGTTCTTCGTTAAGGAATATTTCACGTTTGTCGAATTGATCGCGACATTATCCAAGCAGTTCGTACAATTGAAGTTTAAGTTTACAGTGTGACTGCCACAAATTAAAAGACAAGCACCAGGGGCGAGTCTAGGGTTTATATAGGAATACGCTTCTTGTAAAGTCACGTACAAATTCAGAAAACTCGACGAGACACGTACGAATCGAGAAAACTCGACGAGGCACGTACGTATCG
>NC_046658.1:179451345-179455397 GCF_010883055.1 Belonocnema kinseyi
TATAAGTTCTTTATTTACGAACTTCTTTCGCTATCAAATTTTTAGTACTACAAAAATGCCTTATCCTATCCGTAAAAATTTTCCCCTTGTACAAAATTTATTCAATTTTGTACCTCATCAACACCTAGCAACTTTACAAGTTTTCGCGTCGGACGCAAATACTTTCCCATGGAAGTGCGAACTGCCGCAACTCTCACTTCGCCGTCTTTGCTTGGAAATACTTTTATGACCTCGCCCTTTCTCCGACAATTTCTAGGGGATTGCAAATCAACGATTAAAACTATATCACTTATTTGAAGCGGTTTCTCGGACTCAGTCCATTTTTTACGAGCTATCAAGTTCGGCAAATATTCTCGCAGCCAGCGTTACCAAAACGCGTCTGCATAGTGCTGAGCTAATCGCCATTGTTTTCTTAAATCGACGTTATTAATTTCATAAGTTCCTAAATTTATTTCGCCGGAAGAAGTCCCTATAAGGAAGTGATTAGGTGTTAGAGCTTCATTGTCTCGAGGATCTAATGAAACATGCGCAAATGGTCTTGAATTCACCGAATGTTCGATTTCCGTAAAAACAGTGTGCAGTACTTCCTCTTTCATCGCGTTAGCTCCCAACACTGTTTGTAATGCAATTTTTACTGAACGAATTAATCGCTCCCATACCCCACCCATATGCGGAGCATGCGGAGCATTAAAACGCCATTGCACGTTTTTTCCAATGGCATAATTATCTAATTTCTCATGATCTAACTGTAACACCGCGTCCTTAAGCTCTTTGCTAGCTCCTCGAAAATTCGTGCCGTTGTCACTATAAATGACAAGCGGCACGCCTCTTCGAGCAGCGAATCGTTGCAGTACCATAATCGCGGCATCGGCACTTAAACTACTTGCAAGCTCAAGATGCATCGCTCGAATAGTTAGACACGTAAGAATGACGCCCCAACGCTTTTCTAAACTCCGACCAATTTTCACGATGAAAGGCCCAAAATAATCAATTCCACAATGACTAAAAGGTCGTTGTTTAAATGACAAGCGTCCGGCTGGAAGAGCAGCCATCTCCGGATCTCGCGGCTTTCCTCTACGTAAACGACATCTTAAACATTTACTTATAAGCGAGCGCAATGTTACGCGTAATCGAAGTATATGAAATTTTTGACGCAGTTCGTTCAAAACTGCATTGATACTTCCATGGTAATATTTACGATGATACTCAGCTATTAATTGTTTTGTTGCGAAATGATTAACATCGAGGATAAGAGGCGTATTGTTAAATTCTTCTGGACCTAACGTCGCGCGGCCATTCCCCCTCAACATTCCAAATTCATCTAAAAACGGTTTAAATGCTATGATTTTACTTTTTTGGCTTATATCTTTACCCTTTTTTAACGCGTCGATTTCCGAGGCGAAACATTCAGATTGAATCATTCGGTATAAATACTTTTCATTTCCTGTAACATTTCGTTTGCCTGATTTATCAATATAGGCTTTATTTTTCCAGCGAAAATACTTTTTCCGCACGAAATGAGCATGTGCTAATAACCCCCTCCAGCCTGCTAATCTCAAGGCGAGTGGAATATCTGACTGTCTTGTAGTTATTGTGAAAACGAAAGCTTTTCGTATTTCTAATTTATCAATTGCTGATTTTTCGTTCAAACTAAGCGTTTTTTCGATTGGCCACTCAGTTTCTTGGTGTTTAAGAAATTCGGGCCCCTTGAACCATCGGCTCTCGGAGTATAATGTGTCATTCGTAAATCGCGTCGCGTCATCCGCAGGATTTTGTGCAGAAGGTACCCATCTCCATTCTGACGGTGATGTTAGTTCCGCAATCTCCCCTAAACGGTGCGCTACGAATACCTGACGTGTTTGAGGTTCTGACTTTATCCAATGAATAACCGTAGCTGAATCAGACCAAAGAAATCGTCGTGACACTTTGATTTCGAGTTCGTCCTTCAGAAACTTGGCAAGATTTGCCCCAAGTAATGCCGCTTGTAACTCTAGTCGCGGAACTGATAGTGGTTTCAAAGGCGCAACTCTACTTAGCCACAATCAGCGAGATATGAACCCTACCGCTTATAGTTTGAAAACGTAAATACGCTACTGACGCGAAAGCCGATAAACTCGCGTCACAAAACACGTGTAATTGAACTTCTTCATATTTTTCTTTTGGAGAAATGCATCGTGGAAGGTACATATTTTTTATGCAATCGAGAGTTTCTAACCAAGCTAACCAGATTTCAAACTCTTCATCCCTAATGACGTCATCCCAAAAAATACCACTACGATGTATTGCTTGCATAAGAAGTTTAGACTTTAATGTAAAAGGTCAGAGGACCAAGCGGATCGAATATTGACATAATTACTTTCAAGACTTCGCGTTTCGTTGGTTTTCTTTCTCCGTTCCCAATCGCTTTCTCGATTTTTGCAAGTTTCGCGTTGAATTTCAATACATCTAATTCCGTATCCCAAAACAAACCTAACACCCTCTCTTCATTTCCATCGCATAAACGTTTTTCTCGATTTTCAGATGATTCGGAATTTTCCCTCAATGTGCTTTCCAGAACTCGCGGACTGTTACTTGCCCAACCATGCATTTTGAAACCTGCTTCTAAATTAATTTTAATCACTTCGCGAATTCTCTTTGCCGCTTCTTCTTCTGTAGCACAACTAGTCAAAACGTCATCCATGTAACTGTCGTTCAACATAATCCGCGTTGCCTCGGGATAAATATCGGAAAATTCGTTCGCATTTTTATTCTTTATATGATTTGCACTACACGGTGACGACTTGGAGCCAAAAATCAAACGAGTCATTTCGAATTCTATTGGATCTCCCAGTCTGTCTTTGCCTCGATACAAAAATCTTTGACCCCCACGATCATTTTTCTTGATCAGAATTCGCAAAAACATATCTCTTATGTCTCCCATGAAAGCAAACTCTTTCTGCCGAAAACTAAAGATCACTGCGGGTAATGGTCTAAGTAAATCGGGACCCGAATCCAACTGATCGTTTAAACTAACGCCCGCCGTCTTAGCTGCCGCGTCAAACACGAGTCGTATCTTATTCGGTTTATTAGAGTTGTAAACGCCGAAATGCGGTAAGTAGCAAACTCTGTTCTTATTAGATGTTTTATCTACTTTCTTGGCATATCCAAGATCAATAAAGCGCTGCATTTCCCTGTAGTAAAGATTCGCGTAAACTGCATCGCGATCTAACCTTCGTTCAATGTTTTTCAATCTTTTCAAAGCAGTCGGATAACTGTCTAAATTCGTAGCTTGATCAGATTTCCAAAGAAGCCCTGTTTCCCAAACTTTTCCAATACGTTTACTTGTTTCTTCCAATATTTTGCGCGCTCTAGCATGTTTGCTTCTAAGTTTATAATTATCGCGCATGCCTAACGATTCTAACTCAAAATACCGTTTAATCATTTCATCAAGGGGCTCGTCATCTGACGTCATTGAGCATAAGCAAACATTATCGGTCATTGACACTTTCGCGCTACAATTCTCGTGTGCCTCACGTAAGCCCAGCACAGTATGCTTCGGCATTGAAAACTGACGCGCGGGTCCGTGTACAACCCAACCGAGCTGAGTCCGAGATATCGCAAGGTCACTATTCTCTAATTCTAATAGTTCACGTGTAGCTATCAACCTCCAGTTGTCTTGCTTAAATTACGTTATAATCGCTGTTTACAAAGTCAGATTCGTAGAAGGTTCGCGAGAATATAAGTTCTTTATTTACGAACTTCTTTCGCTATCAAATTTTTAGTACTACAAAAATGCCTTATCCTATCCGTAAAAATTTTCCCCTTCTACAAAATTTATTCAATTTTGTACCTCTTCAACACCTAGCAACTTTACAAGTTGTCGCGTCGGACGCAAATACTTTCCAATGGAAGTGCGAACTGCCGCAACTCTCACTTCGCCGTCTTTGCTTGGAAATACTTTTATGACCTCACCCTTTCTCCAACAATTTCTAGGGGATTGCAAATCAACGATTAAAACTATATCACTTATTTGAAGCGGTTTCTCGGACTCAGTCCATTTTTTACGAGCTATC
>NC_046658.1:179455497-179458494 GCF_010883055.1 Belonocnema kinseyi
TTATTAAAACGCCATTGTTCAATGCGGTGTCAATGAGCCACGTAAAAATAACTCAGTACCACTTTTTTGCTCGAAGGCCAATCCTATATTGATTTATATCTTGGTCCATCCGGTCAGTCCCGCCCATACTCTTGTTACATAGAGCTATCACCGCTGGCTGAGGGAGTAAAATCTGCTTTTTTCTGCACTCGAATACCTTTTCACTGGCTTTACAGGCTCGATTTCCAGTGAGTTGGATGCAATGGCCACCACACTGTTGTCAACCCATTTTCCGAAAAAATCCCGTCTTCTTTCTCAATAACCCCTTCGTAAGTCCCACGAGGCCTCTTTTTCATTTGATCATTGGTGGGGAGAATGCAGTCCTTGGGAATTCGGTTTTGTCGAACAGTCCCTGTCCCAGCATAGCCGCGATTTATGCTCGAAAAGAAATTGTCAGTAAAAATGTGATAAGGACATTGTTTCTTGCCAGAGGGTAATTGATCCAAAAAGGAGATCAGGGGAGCAGCCTATTTGCAAAAACTTTATCATATTCTTCGTTCCTCCCTAGTGTCTGTTACCCTTGGTAAATTTCGAAATGCACCAATCGCCCGTAGTGCGTGTTGAGGCACCAAACTTTGTATCCAAATCTAAGGGAATTTCCCCGAATGAACTGTTTACATGGGTGGGCCCCAAAATATTCCACCATGGATTCATCATAGTCAAGATATTCACATAAAACGAAATGGTCCACAAATCTTTTCTTAAGGAGATCGATCAAAGGGCACAGTATGGTCATTCGGTCATTGGGGTCAATTTGGGAATTATCTCCTTCATGGAAGAATCTACACAATTGTCGAAAAATGTCCCTACGCATACTATCTGAAGCCAAAACGTTGTTGACATCTGATTTTGACAGTCAGCCCACCCGTCAACCGGACGTCCTTCCTAGAAGTAAAACAATAAAGGATATTTGGGATACGAAACAAACGGAATCACTTCATGCATTTATATGAAGCTAAAATGTAGTAAAATCACGCCCAAACGTGACGAAAAACAAGTTTTTGTCACTGACAGTTAAAGTCCCAAGAAGCGTCTAGCGTGACGTATCCATTACGCTGACCTTCCCCCCACTCCAGAAAGCCCGTGGGTTATTCAAGTTGTGTTCTTATTATTTCCCTCGTTCAAGAGACCCTTTGAGAAACTAAGAACATCGACATTACCCAAAAAACATCATGAATGAAAATCTTATTTCACTTACTAGTGGTCTGGGTCCATCTTGTTGCAAATGACGTTTTCGAAAAATCTAAATAAATAACTTGACACGTTTCACTCACGAAAGCTAGCGGTAAACTGATGGTACAGGTCGCAAATGATCGGAGAAAATTGAGATTGGGCGCCTGCAGGAACGACTGAAAGTGGAGAGTTGAAAGGTGATTGGGAAGGTTTGATGATACCTTTGTCTAAAAGTTTCTTAGTTTCCTCAGGCGAAAGTTCTCTGTGTTTTTCTGATAGTTTGTGAGCACAAAGGTTAATTATTTTTCCTGAATTTAGAATGATATAATGCTCTGTTAAATTTGAACACGGAAATGGCTCGTGCGGTGATGAGAAGACTTCTTGATAAAGTGTTATCAGTTTTTTGATATCCTCCTTCACTTGTGGCTCGAGGTGATTAGTTCTGGAGTTCTTCATTACTTCTTTTATGCGTTGGTAATTTCCGAGTATGTCATCCTGTGAGTCGCTTGTTTCCGAGTTTGTATTCCAGGAACGAGCTGACGTAATTTTATCATATCTCACGGTACTTGCATATTTAACCGGTTATGGCTGGTAATTAAAGTAGGTTACTTTCAGCTCTTTATTCTTATTGAGTACAGTCCGTCCGGGGTGGCGTCTTTGTTTTTTATCCATCCGTCTTGGTCTTTGTCGTTAACAGATATTTTTCAGATAATTGAGGTTTTATTCTATATGTATTTCCCTTCTTTTATCAATGGTGTTTTCTTATGACACTGGGGAAGTCAGGTTGTACAATATGGAATAAGTATTTTTTGTCGAAATAGTTTATGTAACATGCTTAGTTGGATTGGTATGAGTTATTTCCCATGAGGAATTATTTATTGAATTTGAATCTAGGCATATCTGGTATTGTATATTCCTTTATAACATTTATTGCGGTTCCTGTGTCCAGTAACAGTTTGTTTTCCCGTCCCAATCGTTTTCCTCTAATTGCGTATAATTCTCCGCATACAGCTGAGATTCTGCTAAGTCCTTGTAATTCTCGTGTTCTTTCCATTGTTCTTGAGTCATTTCCTCCTGATATACTTCTTCCTGTGGTATCGTTTCTAAAATATTTTCCTCCTTTTGGATTTGATGGATCTGTGGTGGTCGTTTTTGGTATTGTCCTTTGTGAGAACCCTGATGTTTGACCAAACATTGGGACGTGAAGTGTCCGGTCTTGCCGCATTTGTGGTCGTTCTATTTTTATCAATTTGTGAAGGTTTTTAGTGGGTCTAAAACCTGTCGTATTAGCAAAGAGTCTTGGTGAGGGGTTTGGCCTAATAAAAGTTATAGGTACTGATCGAGGTGCGGGTGCAACTTTAACTGGCTCTGATTCTCTTAACCACATTTCAGTTTCGGCTGCGAAGTTTTGAGCTTCCGCAATTGATTTTCGTTTTAGTGGCCTTACCTGTAAACCTATTTCTCTTTTTAGGTTCAAAAGATATCTATTGATTCCCTCTTGTTCTTCCATTTTAATCTTCATTTTTCTTTCCGAAGGTTTTGTGTATTGGGCTCGTGCTGCATAATTTATTTAATTCATTATTTGTCTGAATCTAGCGGTGAAATTTTGAACAGTTTCCGTCGGTCCCTGCTTGCAAGATTCTAACCGACTTTTTAAAACAATTTCTTTGGAGCTGCGTAGTGATTTAGTGATTTGTTATCTTAGTAAGATGCGTGTAGTATCGTATGATGCATTCCCCTTCAGGTTCTAATCGAGTTTTCTAATCTTCTAAACATCTAAACCTG
>NC_046658.1:179458594-179459612 GCF_010883055.1 Belonocnema kinseyi
TTTAGTGATTTGTTATCTTAGTAAGATGCGTGTAGTATCGTATGATGCATTCCCCTTCAGGTTCTAATCGAGTTTTCTAATCTTCTAAACATCTAAACCTGGCCAGGGGTGGCCCACGATGACAACTCTGTTATAATATTTCGTCGAATCTTAACGATTATGCTTTCAATTCACCACTTACCTGCCCTCGGCCAGTCAACCCTTTTAGAAACCGAATTCACGGGTCGCACTCTTTCAACCCGCGAAACACTCATGAAGTCCGTTATTTATTTATTCAAGGGGCCAGATAGGATTACCTTACACGAACGTTGCTGGCAATCGTTATTCCAGTGTCCGAGTGGTCAACTAGCTTACTTTATTGCATTATAGGGTAGTATGTATTTTAAAAACAAGAGAGAAGTGCCCTGTATGGCCACGAGTCAATTTACCTTTTTAATGAACATTTTATTACTACGCAAAGAAAATTCGAATATAACATCACGCAAAAATGGATATAAAAATTCACTAACAAGTTCTCTACAAACTAACCGCAAAATCCTACGATCTGAATCCTCAGAAACACTACTTATTGAAACTGTAGAAACCCAAATAAAGGACAAAATGGGCGCCCGAGACACCCTCATGGCGTTCTTTGGTCGGTTTGGAGCCCGGGCTTTTCCCAAGTTTCTCGGGACAGTGATAGAGTTTCGGATTGCCTGAAACTTGTGTGAGAATTAATGACAAACTCGGACAATCAATCCGCGTGGTTTCACACTTGCCTGCCAAACGTGGTGCTGGTGCCGAGTCGGAACACTAGATACCGGCAAATAAAGGCAACCACCTACCTCTGAGTCAATTCCGCCTTTTTCTCGAATTTCATCCTCTCCGATGTAAGTTCAGCCGTCTCTCGCTTGTATTTTTCAGCCGCCACTCCAAGCCGCAAGAGACCAACTGTCAGATTTTATGCTTCTCCTTCCTTTCTCCTGTTCTTTTCTAAAGGATCTTCAGGATCTCTGCATCGTGCTCGCAGATTGGTTTG
>NC_046658.1:179459712-179462693 GCF_010883055.1 Belonocnema kinseyi
CTGCAACGCAACATTTTCACACCGTGGGAAGTCTGGGACCGTGGGTCATCTTTCTCGCGCGATGCACTCTAGCTACTGTTTTGCACGGGCGGAGTAACACCTTACGAGAAAGATGCACCTACGGACGTCAGCGTCGGAGTGTATGCCAGGACTGCGACGTGGTCAAAATAATTTCCCCTTCCTAATTAAGGAGCCAGAATCGTGAGCTTGGAAGTTCACTAAGCGTCTAATTGTCGCAGAGACAACTTAGACGGTCTGTCGGTTTAGCCTATACTGGATCGTTGCTCGGCGTCTGCTTTTACTTGTTCTGTCCGGGTACCGGATCCGACGTAAACCAAAAAATTATCAAAACAGATTATTTATTTACAGAAAGTAAATAATCAGACAATTAAACTTTGAGCCATTTAATAGACCCAGTTGTTCAGTCTGTTTTCCTGTCGCGAGATTTTTTTTTACTCAACAATCATTTTGAAATTCGAAAAAACTAAAATTATAATTCAAAGAAGTAAGAAATAAGTCGACAATTAGAATCCACTAGAGCCATTCAATAGGCCCAGTTGGTCAGACCACTCATTTCCAAAATAACCTTCATGCTTTTTTTTTTTTTATTTTATCTAAAAACGTGGCTTCGTGTTCTCTCTCTGGTTCATCGTAAACGGAGAGCTCGAGTTATTGTGAGTACGCAAAACAAACACAAGCACATATAAGCACTTCACTCATGTAATTTAAATTAATGTTATTTTAAATACATCCCACTGGTTTTAATGTCAAAGAATATTGTCAAATTTACTTACACACCTTTTCACACAAAGTGTATTTAATTACTAAATATGGACAGCAGTGGACGCCCTTGAATAAATAAGGGTAAAAACCAACCATCTATATAGCTTAACGAGGAGCAAAATAAATTTCGCTAATTTGTTGCGGATGAGAATAAAGAATATTTGTTTATTTATGATCGTTCGTAACAATACAATTCTCAGGTGCAGAAGAAAGTAAAGATAATGACAAAGAAGAGAAAGAGGAAGAAGAGATCGAAAACGCCATATTTGATCAAATCAGTCTATCAGATGATGCAGGCGCTTTTGGTTCAATATACCTTGATGAAGACAGAGTTACATTGTAACATAGTTACTGCAGTAACATCAACTTTCCAAAGGCAGAAGACACTGACAATCTGTAATCTGCCGGCCACAATAGCGAACAAGGCGCAGAGGTTGAATGAAAACCTACACGGCGCAATGATGCTGCGCAAGCTACGAAGGGCAAACACCAGCCGGCCGCTATTCAAACCAGCGGTCACGCTTCAGTAACGCAGGGTCAGGCACAACTGACAACACGCAGCGTTACCTCCACCACTGGCGAGAAGCGGTACTGAGGTGACACCACGCCAGACAGAACCAATCCTACACGCCACGTGCTAAAAAACCCGACTTCGGCCGAGTTGGGAGGCAGCCTTTTTAGAACTAGCAGTCGAAGTGATTGGATCTCGTCGTCCCACCAAAACAATCTGCGAGCACGATGCAGAGATCCTGAAGATCCTTTAGAAAAGAACGGGAGAAAGGAACGAGAAGCATAAAATCTGACAGTTTGTCTCTTGCGGCTTGGAGTGGCGGCTGAAAAATACAAGCGAGGGACGGCTGAACTTACACAGGAGAGGATTAAATTCGAGAAAAAGGCGGAATTGACTCAGAGGTAGGTGGTTGCCTTTATTTGCCGGCATCTAGTGTTCCGACTCGGCACCTGTACCACGTTTGGCAGGCAAGTGTGAAACCACGCGGATTGATTGTCCGAGTTTGTCATTAATTCTCACACAAGTTTCGGGCAATCCGAAACTCTATCACTGTCCCGAGAAACTTGGGGAAAGCCCAGGCTCCAGACCGACAAAAGAATAATGAGGCGTACGTCTCTCCGGCTGATCAGAAGGTAACGTGAAAATGAACGATAAGTGGCGTTAGAACGCCATGAGGGCGTCTCGGGCGCCCATTTTGTCCTTTATTTGGGTTTCTACAGTTCCAATAACTAGTGTTTCTGAGGGTTCAGATCGTAGGATTTTGCGGTTAGTTTGTAGAGAACTTGTTAGTGAATTTTTATATCCATTTTTGCGTGATGTTATATTCGAATTTTCTTTGCGTAGTAATAAAATGTTGATTAAAAAGGTAAATTTACTCGTGGCCATACAGGGCACTTCTCTCTTGTTTTTAAAATACTTACTACCCTATAATGCAATAAAGTAAGCTAGTTGACCACTCGGACACTGGAATAACGATTGCGAGCAACGTCCGTGTAAGGTAATCCTATCTGGCCCCTTGAATAAATAAATAACGGACTTCGTGAGTGTTTCGCGGGTTGAAAGAGTGCGACCCGCGAATTCGGTTTCTTAGAGGGTTGACTGGCCTAGGGCAGGTAAGTGGTGAATTGAAAGCATAATCGTTAAGATTTTTAAGATTATTAAGATTTCAGGTTAGAACCTGAAGGGGAATGCATCATACGATGCTACACGCATCTTCCTAAGATAACAAATCACTAAATCACTACGCAGCTCCAAATAAACTGTTTTAAAAAGTCGGTTACAATTTTGCAAGCAGGGACCGACGGAAACTGTTCAAAATTTCACTGCTAGATTTAGACAAATAATGAATTAAATAAATTATGCAGGACAAGCCCAATACACAAAACCTTCGAAAAGAAAAATGAAGATTAAAATGGAAGAACAAGAGGGAATCAATAGATATATTCTGAACCTAAACAGAGAAATAGGTTTACAGGTAAGACCACTAAAACGAAAATCAATTGCGGAAGCTCAAAACTTCGCAGCCGAAACTGAAATGTGGTTAAGAGAATCAAAGCCAGCTAAAGTTTCACCCGCACCTCGATCAGTACAGTCTGTCAAGTTAAAGCGTGGGTGGCTTTGCTCGCAGTCGGTAAGGTGTATCGACATGATTTTGGTGTCAAAATATTAAGAAGAGCTCCCTCTTTCA
>NC_046658.1:179462793-179463811 GCF_010883055.1 Belonocnema kinseyi
CAAACCAATCTGCGAGCACGATGCAGAGATCCTGAAGATCCTTTAGAAAAGAACAGGAGAAAGGAAGGAGAAGCATAAAATCTGACAGTTGGTCTCTTGCGGTTTGGAGTGGCGGCTGAAAAATACAAGCGAGGGACGGCTGAACTTATATCGGAGAGGATGAAATTCGAGAAAAAGGCGGAATTGACTCAGAGGTAGGTGGTTGCCTGTATTTGCCGGTATCTAGTGTTCCGACTTGGCACCGGCACCACGTTTGGCAGGCAAGTGTGAAACCACGCGGATTGATTGTCCGAGTTTGTCATTAATTCTCACACAAGTTTCAGGCAATCCGAAACTCTATCACTGTCCCGAGAAACTTGGGAAAAGCCCGGGCTCCAAACCGACCAAAGAACGCCATGAGGGTGTCTCGGGCGCCCATTTTGTCCTTTATTTGGGTTTCTACAGTTCCAATAAGTAGTGTTTCTGAGGGTTCAGATCGTAGGATTTTGCGGTTAGTTTGTAGAGAACTTGTTAGTGAATTTTTATATCCATTTTTGCGTGATGTTATATTCGAATTTTCTTTGCGTAGTAATAAAATGTTCATTAAAAAGGTAAATTGACTCGTGGCCATACAGGGCACTTCTCTCTTGTTTTTAAAATACATACTACCTTATAATGCAATAAAGTAAGCTAGTTGACCACTCGGACACTGGAATAACGATTGCCAGCAACTTTCGTGTAAGGTAATCCTATCTGGTCCCTTGAATAAATAAATAACGGACTTCATGAGTGTTTCGCGGGTTGAAAGAGTGCGACCCGTGAATTCGGTTTCTAAAAGGGTTGACTGGCCCAGGGCAGGTAAGTGGTGAATTGAAAGCATAATCGTTAAGATTCGACGAAATATTATAACAGAGTTGTCATCGTGGGCCACCCCTGTCCAGGTTTAGATGTTTAGAAGATTAGAAAACTCGATTAGAACCTGAAGGGGAATGCATCATACGATACTACACGCATCTTACTAAGATAACAAATCACTAAA
>NC_046658.1:179463911-179465234 GCF_010883055.1 Belonocnema kinseyi
ACTGGTTATTTTTATTATCCATGCGTATCTGGATAATAGTTCAATTGCGATGAAATAAGTATCGCCATCTTTTTCAAAGAGGTCGATAGCCATTTGTTCAAATAAAAATTTGGGTTCACTGATGATCGTACATGTAGCTGTTACTTTTCGTGTCATTCTCTTTCGGTTACATACTTGACAGTCCTTGGCATATTCTTTAATGTCCTGCCTGATTCTTGTCCATGTGAAGTGTTTTCGTTTTGAAGTGGAAGGTTGTGGCTCTTCTGGCTGCATTGGTCGCTCTATCGGTGATTCTGGTTCCTCCGTTGATTCTAGTGCTACTGTTGATGCAAGACTGGATTGTGGTGATGGTTGTGGTGTGCTTATTAATTCCTCGAATTCCTCTGGTGAGACAGTTTCTTGCCGAGCGATGTGTTCCTCAATTACTCTGTTTAGATCTTCATCTGCTGCTGTTAGTTGTTCAAACTGTTCAAACTGTTGCAGTAGATTACCATGTTCGTTGGTCATTGGTATTTCCACCTGTTGTGGTGCATCTTGGTTCTGTTGTGATGTACCAGCTACTCCCTCCTGCTGTGTGGTAAAAGCTCGGCTCAGGGCGTCTGCATTCGCATTCGCGGATCCCTTCTTGTAGATCACCTCGATCTTATAGTCGGTGAGCTTTTGTAGCATGCGAAACAATCGATTACTTAAATTGTCATGTTTTACCATGAGTAATCCTTTTAGGAGCTGGTGGTCGGTATAGACCTTAAAGCGTTGTTGATAAAGCAAATGTTTATATTGCTTGATTCCCCATACGACAGCTCCGAGTTCTTTCTCGGTTGCCGAGTGATTTTTCTCTGCAGGACTTAAACTTCTGCTGGCATAGGATACAGGGTGCTCCTTGCCATTCTCATCCAGCTGACTTAAAATGACTCCGAATCCTTCGTTGGAGGCATCGGTGTTCAAGATGAAAGGTTTCGTTAAATCCTGATATTTGAGAACTGGGTATGTGGAAAGTAGTTCTCTTAGCCTTTTAAATGCTTCGTCTGCTCTGGTATTCCAACTGAAGTCGACGTTGTTGCCTTTCATCATTGTTAAAGGATGGGCAATTTTTGAAAAATTTTTGATAAACTTTCTATAATAAGAGGCGAGTCCAAGAAACCGTTCAAGTGATTTCTTGTCTTTGGGTTGCGGGAAGTTCAATATTTTCTCTACATTTCTTTCGAGCGGTTTCACTCCGTCAGGCGTGACAGAATGTCCTAAGTATTCGAGTTCTTGCTCTAGATATTTACACTTATCAGGTTGTAAGATAAGTTTAGTCTCACGGAGTCTTTCAAAAATAGT
>NC_046658.1:179465334-179482719 GCF_010883055.1 Belonocnema kinseyi
AGGGAGCTCTTCTTAATATTTTGACACCAAAATCATGTCGATACACCTTACCGACTGCGAGTAAAGCCACCCACGCTTTAACTTGACAGACTGTACCTAGAACTTTTATTAGGCCAAACCCCTCACCAAGACTCTTCGCTAATACGACAGGTTTTAGACCCAATAAAAACTTTCACAAATTGATAAAAATAGAACGACTTGCCACAAATGCGGCAAGACCGGATACTTCGCGTCCCAATGTTTGGTCAAACCTCAAGGTTCTCCCGAAGGACAATACCAAAAACGACCACCACAGATCCATCAACTCCAAAAGAAGGAAAATATTTTAGAAACGATACCACAGGAAGAAGTATATCAGGAGGAAATGACTCAAGAAGAATGGAAAGAACACGAGAATTACAAGGACTTAGCAGAATCTCAGCTGTATGCGGAGAATTTTACGCAATTAGAGGAAAACGATTGGGACGGGAAAACAAACTGTTACTGGACACAGGAACCGCAATAAATGTTATAAAGGAACATACAATACCCAATATGCCTAGATTCAAATTCAATAAATAATTCCTCATGGGAAATAACTCACACCAATCCAACCAAGCATGTTACATAAACTATTTCGACAAAAAATACCTATTCCATATTGTGCAACCTGACTTCCCCAGTGTCACAAGAAAACACCATTCGTAAAAGAAGGAAAATACATATAGAATAAAACCTCAATTATCTGCAAAATATCTGTTAACGACAAAGACCAAGACGGATGGATACAAAACAACGACGCCACCCCGGACGGACTGTACTCGATAAGAATAAAGAGCTGAAGGTAACCTACTTTAATTACCAGCCGTAACCGGTTAAATATGCAAGTACCGTGAGATATGATATAATTACGTCAGCTCGTTCCTGGAATTCAAACTCGGAAACAAGCGACTCACAGGATGACATACTCTGAAATTACCAATGCATAAAAGAATTAATGGAAAACTCCAGAACTAATCAAATCGAGCCACAAGTGAAGGAGGATATCAAAAAACTGATAACACTTTATCAAGAAGTCTTCTCATCACCGCACGAGCCATTTCCGTGTACCTGTACCATCAGTTTATCGCTAGCTTTCGTCAGTGAAACGTGTCAAGTTATTTATTTAGATTTTTCGAAATCGTCATTTGCAACAAGATGGACCCAGACCACTGGTAAGTGAAATAAGATTTTCATTCATGATGTTTTTTGGGTAATGTCGATGTTTTTAGTCTCTCAAAGGGTCTCTTGAACGAGGGAAATAATAAGAACACCAATTGAATAACCCACGGACTTTCTGGAGTGGGGGGAAGGTCAGCGTTATGGATACGTCACGCTAGACGCTTCTTGGGACTTTTACTGTCAGTGCCGAAAACTTGTTTTTCGTCACGTTTGGGCGTGATTTTACTGCATTTTAGCTTCATATAAATGCATGAAGTGATTCCGTTTGATGCATATCCCAAAATTCCTTTATTGTTTTACTTCTAGGAAGGACGTCCGGTTGAAGGGTGGGCTGACTGTAAATTAAATCGTACAGCTTATTGAAGAAGAGCAGAATGAAGCTGATGACATCGTAAACGTGCAGGACATCTACACTGTGCTCCATCGCCCAACGAGCTGACCGATGAAGATAGTGCCGATGAAGATGCTGGTGGTATGCTGGAAAACCTAAGTCGGAATCAACTGGTGAGCCAAGCAGAGGCAGTTCTATCAAACAATGTACGCATTGGCACGTCTGATATAGACCTCTCGCGATTCTCCAATAAAAGGAAGAGAGCCTGAATATATGGCGACTTTTTTGACCCAGTTCTGAAACCAGATATGTTTACTGACAAACAGTCTGTTTTTGCAGCATATGAGAAGATGACCCTTGTTGAACTTTTTGAGTTGTTCATCGACGATGTCGTTATACAACTCTTCTTGGATGAAACCCACCGTTACGCCGGTACAAAAAATGAAGACCACATGAAGGTAACATCAGAAGAGGTGACAAAATTCCTGGCTATCATGATTTTGATGGGATACAACAAGGTTCCTGGGAAGAGGTCATTCTGGGAGTCAAAATCAGATGTCAGCAACGTTTTGGCTTCAGACAGTATGCGTAGGGACAGTTTTCTACAGTTGTGTAGATTCTTCCATGAAGGGGATATTTCCCAAATTGACCCCAATGACCGAATGACCATACTGTGCCCTTTGATCGATCTCCTTAAGAAAAGATTTGTGGACCATTTCGTTTCATGTGAATATCTTGACTATGATGAATCCATGGTGAAATATTTTGGGCCCCACCCATGTAAACAATTCATTCGGGGAAAGTCCATTAGATTTGGATACAAAGATTGGTGCCTCAACCCGCACTACGGGTACTTGGTACATTTCGAAATTTACCAAGGCAAACAGACACAAGGGAGGAACGAAGAATATGATAAAGTTTTTGGCAAATAGTCTGCTCCCCTGATCTCCTTTTTGGATCAATTACCCTCTGGCAAAAAACAATATCCTTATCACATTTTTACTGGCAATCTCTTTTCGAGCATGAATCGCGGCTATGCTAGGACAGGGACTGTTCGGAAAACCGAATTCCCAAGGACTGCATTCTCCCCACCAATGATCAAATGAAAAAGAGGCCTCGTGGGACTTACGAAGGGGTTATTGCGAAAGAAGACGGGATTTTTGTCGGAAAATGGGTTGACAACAGTGTGGTGACCATTACATCCAACTCACTGGGAATCGAGCCTGTAAAGCCAGTGAAAAGGTATTCGAGTACAGAAAAAAAGCAGATTTTACTCCCTCAGCCAGCGGTGATAGCTCTATATAACAAGAGTATGGTCGGGACTGACCGGATGGACCAAGATATAAATCAATATAGGATTGGCCTTCGAGCAAAAAAGTGGTACTGGGTTATTTTTACATGACTCATTGACGCTACATTGAACAATGCTTGGCACGTATACAGGAAATCTGGGAGGAAAATGACAAAACTTGAATTCAAAAGAGAAATCGTGCTAACGTACCTTACAAGGAATAAAACTCCCAAGTCTACTGCTGGAGCTAAAGGTTCAGCAAAGCTATCGTCTCGAGTTGTTGACGACATAAGATACGACCGCATGGACCACTTCTTGGTGGAGACCAACGGAAAAAGAGGAGAAGATGTGCATACCACCCCCCCTGCACCGCAGCCCCAGTGACCATGTATGTGAAATGTGACGTGGGCCTGTGTGCGAAGTGCAACGTCCAATTCCACACAAAAGGTTAAACATCAGAACATTCGGGATTTACATAAGCCATACTTTGTAAAGATGTCACTATTTTTAGTCAGTGATTAGTTCCTTTCTGTTCTATCTTACATTTTGTTCATTTCACCCCTTCCTAATTCTTATTGACGTCACGGATTCGTCAAATTTTCTCAGTTCCTTACTTGACTAGTTCCTTACTTTTAAAAAATAAATTTTTTGTTAAAGGGAATGGCTTTTTGTTTAAAATTTGGTCCAAAATAATATGGTGGCTTGAACGCCTAGTGTGACGTATTCGTCACAACCCCCCACTCCTTTGGAACGAATGCTAAATTTTTCTCGGCATTTTTCCGGACTCCTAATAGACTAGTGGGGCACGATACATGACGAAATTTTAGGTTTTTCGCAAGAAAAAAATTCTCGGCGTTGGTGGGTTAACAGGTAAAAACTGTTTTCCATAGATCGATGACATTGTGATCTTTGGCAGCACATTACAAGAACATAATAAAAACTTGCAACAAGTACTGCAGAGAGTAAAGGAATTAGGCTTACGCCTAGAACCTACTAAATGCGAATATTAAAAACCAGAGTCAGAATATTTAGGACACCTAATAACATCAGAAAGAGTAAAACCAAACCCTGTAAAAGTAGAAGCTATTACAAATTTCAAAACATTAAAAACAGTGAAAGATGTGAAAAGCTTTTTAGGCTTGGCTGGATACTATAGAAAGTTCATTAAAAACTTCTTCAGTATCGCGAGGCCTTTAACGAGACTCACGCAAAAGGATACAATATTTGATTGGACACCCGATTGTGAAAAAGCCTTTGATGATCTTATACACGCATTGACTACAGCACCCGTCTTGAGGTTTCCAAACTTTGACGAACAATTCACCTTAACGACCGATGCCTCAAATCATGGTTTAGGAGCTGTTCTGTCTCAGAATGGACACCCGTGCCTCTTTATATCGAGGAGATGAAGCAAAGCTAAAGAAAATTACACAACTTCAGAAAAAGAGTGACTCGCAATTGTTAGGGCAATGAATCGACTCAAGACAATATTTATTAAGAAAAACCTTTAAAATACAAACAGACCATAAAGCTTTGATATGGCTTCAAAATGTGAAATATCCTAGTTCTCGATTGTTACTATGGAGACTCAGGATGGAAGAGTACAAATACGAAATCGAATATGTGAAAGAAAAAGAAAATAAAGTATCAGACTGCCTTTCTCGATTATTCCCTATACAGCAAGATTTATTAAAACAATGTATAGACGAAACAGGAAAACTAGCCCAAAAACTAGAAGCAAAGCTTCCAGATATAGAGATATTCAACACCCCAGTTATAACTGAGGACAAATCAATACCACAAGAACAAACAATTAAACTACCCATAAGAAAGATGAGAGCACCTTCATAAGACTCTGACATTTCACTCGAAAAATCACTCCTATACGAACAATTCATTAAATGGAGACTGAACCCAACACCCTCAGGAAAAATAAAAGTGAAACCTAGCGTGATAGGGAAACTTTGTAAAGAAATTACCAAAGAAGACCTACAAAAATTTAACGAAGAAAACTGGCTCAGACAATTCGAAACAGTGATAGAATCATCAATAGAAAAGAACCTTACGATAACACGCATACATATAGGAGATCCCCTCATAATCCCTATTGAGAAAGAATGCATTCAAGTACTAATATAATTCCTGTCTACCATCTATATAGAACAAAACCTACACATTTGCTTCAATAATAACCGAGAACTGACCAAAGGAGAAAGAAAGAAAATTCTTAAAGAATCCCATAAAAACCATCTAGGTGAAAAGGAAACGCTAGAAAAAGCCAACAAAATTGGATATTGGTACGGAATGGATAAAGAAATAATAGACTACGTGAAAAAATGCACAATCTGCCAGCTAGAAAAAACAACAAGAGTTAATAATTAAGTGGTAAGTATTATATCAGAAATTCCCCTTAAACCTAACGATAAAATCTCTTTGGACTTTTATGGACCTTTACCAGAAACAACGAAAAGAAATAAGTATATACTAAGTCTTCAAGACAGATTAACCAGGTACACTATCTTAATACCCTTAAAAGACGAAACTTCACAATCTATTCTCAATCAAATGGGAACATTGAACGAATGCATTCAACCCTAACGAATCTGATTAAAAAAACCTTTTCAGAGAACTCAAAAGAATGGGATGAAAACACTAAGTACATTAATTTCGTAATTAACACAACGGAAAACGAAACAATAGGATTTTCACCTTATGAAATTTCTTTCGGACGAGACCCCAACATTCCATCGACGATTCCTAACTCCCCTAACCTAACTTTACAAGAAGTCATAAGAAAATGGAAGAAAAACCATGACGAAAATATAGAAAAAGTTAGACAACGAATAGAAATTGAACTGGAAAAAACAAAGAAACGTCTGGACGACAAGATAATCAGAAAACACCCTGTATACAAAATGGGATATGTTAAAATATGGGAAAACAATCAAAGAAACAAGCTCGACCCTAGCTGGAAGGGACCCTATGAAATAACGAAAATATTTGACAATAATAATTTAGACATTAAAATAAGAGATAAAAACATTAAAATTCGCATAGATAACACCGTGCCATATGTTATAAATGAAAACACTGATACTACTGCTGATTTTGACAACGACAGTTAGAGCAAACTTCACGTTGACACCCATCCAAGGAACTGTTTACATCGAAGAAGTCTCGAAAGTAGATCTGCATGATGAAACATGGAAATTAATAATTGGAATCAACATGACGACAATGGACAACTAGCAAACTTCGTAATAAATCATACAACAATTATTAAAATTGTGACGATCCGTTTTGTTCCCCTTACTAAATTGTCTCAGCGGATGCTTCAGTCTAGCCAGGGAAAGAGAACGTTGTAAATTACAAAACACGGAAAATCAACAATAATCGGTTCAACAAAATATTCGCGCCCTAAATCTTCCCCTCTACGGTAGGTACGGTGATTGCGGAAAGAGAGGCTGAGGTAGGAGACGGTATAGTGATGGGACGATCGTTGCGTCGGTATCGTGTCGTTAAATCTGTGATAAACGGTAACCATAGGTGCGCCTATAGGTTAGCGTTTATATCGGTTAAAATGGTATCCGCAGGTGCTCCTGTTGGGTACGATTTTATACCACAGTATTAGATTCATCTTCAAATAACTACAAAATAATTCAGGCCCAGGAAAATGAGGAACGAGAATTTGCAAGAAATGTTAGTATAGGAATAAACAAAGTTGCAAAACACAGTTACATTAACTCAAAATTAGTAATGGCAGCAACCATGATTGACGAAACCGCTGGAACAGCTGTCAACGCTACAACCGACGGGAAACACGGAATTCCACACCCACAAATACTCACGCCCGCTATACTCAAGAAAACAATTCAAGAATTTGAGTACTCTCATCGCACCCGTTATCTGGGAGAGGCCCTCACCATAAAATTTGGCTCAAGAGAAAAGTCTCTGTCTCAACTGACAAGAGAGAGACCAAATGTGCCAGATGATGAACGAAAGGGTGGAAACATTCATAAAAAGGTACCAAGAGATGGACTGAAAGATCCAGAGAGCCATAGATGATAGCCCAGCCGAGTTCAAGGAACTAGAGAGGAGAAAGGACGAAACGGAACGTGTAAATAAATCCATGGGATGCTTACGAACAGAAATAAAGTGCATGGTCGAAAATTCTCAACCTGTAAGGTTAAACGATGCCTACCAAATCGCACTCCAGGAGGAAAAGGAGTTCCTGGACAAAGAAATAGAGAGAACAAGACAATCGGCCCAGTTCGCAGCCCAAAGAATCCCACAAATACCCAAACCAGCACCAAGGAGTGGATTGCCAACACCTAGACCATCAACGAGCACATAACCGGCCGATATCAGATTTTCAACACAGGATTCACCAACTTGCAGATTCTGTAAGAAAAAGGGGCATGAAGAAGACAAATGCTACACCAAGCAAAATTTGCACAGAAGGGAAAATTTTCAAAAGACCTGGCAGGGCAACAAAGACCCCCCCCCCCCCCCCCCCCCCCCCCCCGCAACCCCAGCAACCCGATCATCAACCTACCAGAGTATTCCTACGAGGAGGAGGAACAGGACATCCCTTCGTACGACTGCAGCTTGGAGGGTATGCTTGTAGACGAGGGCTATTGGTAGACTCAAGCAGCCGGGAATCCTTCGTGAAAACACAATGCCTGCTACCGAAAACATGCAAACCCGAAAAGATACCTACCGAGAAAAGAAAAATATATGAAATAGTTGACGGAATACACCAGGTTTTAGGAGCATGTATACTCACCACCACCAAGGGACAAGCTCGTAGATTTCACGTGGTCAGGAATAACTTCCCGACAGAGTTTGACGGCATTTTGGACCGCGACTGGCTAAAAGCTAACAAGGCGAATATCAACTTCATCAACGACACGCAAGACCTACCAAATATTTCCCTCCCAATGGAAGCGAACTACAACCCAGTAATTTTCCACATAAAACCATCGTGCACATCTATAGAAGTTCAGCTATCTGAAGGAGACCACATAGTTTACGGTAAAGGTATTCTACCAGGAATATACCGCGGAAACAAGAACCCAACAGACATACTAACAATAAACGCGAATGGCGAAGGAATCAACCTGGACTTTAAGAAAAAGGACATAAAAATTGAAAAACTATAACAAACCTCCCACAAAATAAAAAAGACACAGACAAACAATAGCAGGATTCTAATCTCAATAATTCTCAACAATAAGCTACCAAACAAAGAAAAGAAACAGCACATCAGAGAATGGTATGATCTCAAACCGGGCCCAATCTATTCGGCTAAACGTAACGAGATAAACAACGAGCGCATAAACGAAATATTGAGCAAGAGTTCTTTATCCCACCTACCAAGTAAACTAAAGGACGAAATGCAAGACCTGCTCATCGAATTTAATGATATCTTTTAGCTTTTCAACGACCCCATGCCGATAGTATCAGCAGTGGAGCACCGAATAAAAATAAAAACAGATAAGCCCATCAACGTACCGTTATAGAGACACCCCAACCTTCTGCAACCGGAAATTGAGAGGCAAATCCAAAAATATGAGGAAAAAGGCTTGATACGACCCTCGTTCTCACCGTACCAAGCCAACGTATAAATGGTCAAAAAGAAGATGGACAGCAGTGGCAAGCCGAAATGGAGACTAGTAATGGACTTCCGAAAATTAAACGAAGATACCATCCAGGATAACTAGCCACTTCCCTCAATAAAGGAAATGCTATGCATGCTGGGATCAGCAAAATTTATGAGCTGCTTTGATATGGCCAATGGATTCTACCAAGTGGCAATGGCAGAAGAAGACATTGAGAAACGGCGTTCAGCAAGCATAAAGGACATTGGATATGTTTAAGAATGCTGATGGGGTTTATCAATGCGCCAGCAACCTACCAACGAATGGTGAACTTCAAACTCCAAGGTTTGATAGGAAAGGTCTGTTTCATATACTTGGAGGACCTAATTGTGATAGGGAAAACCGAGGAGGAACACATGAGGAATTTGAGAACAGTGTTCGAGCGCCTCCGTGAAAGGAAGTTAGTGCTATAACCCGACAATAGCAAGTACCTTGAGAAAGAACTTGAATATCTCGGACACTCGGTACGACCAGACGGCGGCAAACCTCTAAAGAAAAATGTAGAAAAAGTCCTGGAATTTCCTCGACCTAGGAACGCCAAGGAAATCGAACGATTTATGGGGTTAGCCTCATACTACCGAAAATTCATCAAGAACTTTGCAAAGATAGCACACCCGCTAAACCACCTGAAAGGAAAAAATGTCGACTTCACTTGGACCACGGAATGCGAGAAAGCCTTCACAGAATTAAAAACCCTGTTAACTACGTACCCAGTTCAAAAACATCCTGACTTAAAGAAGCCGTTTATTTTATGCACCGACGCCTCGAACGAAGGATTTGGAGTCGTACTCAGCCAGCTGCATGAAAACGGTAAAGAGCACCAAATAAGTTTCTCTAGCAGGAATTTGAACCCGGAAGAGCGCAATTACTCCACTACGGAGAAGGAATTGCTCGCAATCGTATGGGGAATCAGACAATATCTCCTATATGGGCAAACGTCCAAAGTCTACACGGATCATCAACCCATTAAAGGACTTTTGAAAGCCAGACACGACAACATGTCCTCACGCTTATTCCGACTCATGCAAAAACTTACAGATTACCATCCAGAGGTTATCCATAAACCGGGTAAGCATAATGCAAACGCTGATGCACTCAGCCGAGCATTCCCGGTAAAGAAAAGGGAAGATATCCCAACGAATCCCGATCACCCAGAATACAAAGCGGTACAAGATCTCCTACAGGCTGCACAGAATCTCCAAAAGCAAAGGGAATTACACGAACCTATCACCGATAAGGCTACTAAAGAACCAAGGATCATCGAGATAACTCACTGGGTCACAGAAGATTATAATCTGGCAGCATCTTTTATATACCGGACTTTAAAACTAATGGAACTCGAGCAGCACTACAAAATCAAAGCTATGTATCCGAAAATCGCGAGAAAGATGCAAATGCAACAACACATCATCGCCAGAACACACGAGAACGGGCATTGGGCACTAGGTAAGAATATACGTCAAATCAAACAACACCACTATTGGCCCGAAATGAACAAGCAAATACAGCGCTACATAGAAGGCTATCCCACCTGTGCCAACAAGCACAGCGAAAGACGGATTCGAGCGGATGCAGTAATAATAGATCCTCACCGATAACGAGCCGACATTCCCAAGAAAGAAACTGGGAGAACTATTCAATCATTTAGGCATACAATAAGTCCGATTATCAGCATATCATCCGCAAAGTAACGGCACATCAGAACGGGTAATAGGGGCACTAAAGAGACTTGCAGACACCGTCGAGGATAACGATTCCACTACCAAACTCTTTAGAGCAGTAAAAAACTACAATGAGAGTCCGCACACCACTACCACATACCCACCGGTAGAATTACTATATGCAATCACCAAACGCATGGAGGAAACACCGGAGGAAATCAATGCTCGAAGGGAAGAAAAGAACTTAGCCCAGATACAAGACGTACGAGAAAAAATCACCCAAGCAAAAGAAGTCAACCAAAAGGAAATTCGGAGAATAGGCAAAGAGGAAACATACGAGATTGGGGATCTAGTTTTAATTAAAATAAATGCGAAAGGAAAAAATTCTTGGTCTAAATAATTCTAAACATTCTCTTACATGGGACACGGTCTACTTCATAAATGTAAAGCAAATAAAATGGGACATACAGCAATTACTAAACTATACCAAAGAAACCAGACGAATTTGTGACACACACCCGGGATGTAACCTGAAGACAGGAATCAACGCGATGATCGAGCGAGTGGGGAAACTCATGTACCGGTATATTAATATCGAACACACCTCCAACAACAGGCAGAAACGTGACTTATTCAACTTCGTAGGCACAGCAACAAAATATTTGTTCAATACAATGAGCGCCGAAGACGCTGAACACATCAGTAAAGACATCGACGAAGTGTACAACAAGTCCAGCAGAATCATCCTTTTAATAAAAAACAAAACAAACATAATGAAAACCACCATCTCTAAAATAGAAGAAATAAAAAGCCAACAACGAGAAGACCTGACAAAGCTAGATGAATCAGCGAGCCTATTGACCAATGCCATAAATTCTCTGACATTTAATAACCAAATATTAAACACCCTACTCGCAGTTAAGGCACACCTGGAGGCAATCGCAGACACATTGAAAAATGTGGAAATAGCAATAGCGGAAGCCAAAAACGGGATACTCTCACCAGAAGTCGTCTCTCGTCACCTATACCGGACTTGAACGAGTACACCGTTATCAAATATACCACGTTACCATTTTATAACTCATTTAACTACTACATATACGACGGTATACGAAACGAACCCATTGCTGTATCACAAGATAAGACCTTTTATACGGTAAAAAAAAGAGGAGAAATGCCAGAAAGCTGGAGACATAAGATACAGCCAGTCCTCACAGCCAATCCGACGAATACACCTCGACGGTACCTGTCTGGGATGGATACTCAGCCGAGAAGGAAAACTCTGCGAAAGGAAAGATTTCACAATGAACAACAACTTCATTTACAGTTTTCCAGTGGATACCAATGGTATCTCTTGGCATTGAATTATCTTAAACTAACCATCAAATGTCCGGAAGGAGGTTGAAATAGTAAAAACAGTATCCAGAGCCTCCATCCTCACCCTAGAAGACCATTGCAGTGCAGCAAGCACCGACGAAGCCTTTATTGCGGCCACACACTATTCCCGAGAAAAACCTGTGGTCGAAGAAAAGATAGCACTCAACTTTTCGGAAATATAATTACAAGTCTTAGCTAATGAAATACCTTTACTTGTGTTTTCTAGCAATCACATCAATCTCCAACAGCTAAAACTTTCAGCCCATTCTCTAGAAGCAGCTCAGCAAGATTACGAAGCACCTTACGCAAAAATAACGAGGACGTCATTTAATTTTGGAGGGTGGAACTGTGTTCAGGGCCACCATTTATAGAATGAGATGACTCATTCAACATCTATATAACCGACTGGCCTCCTGGCTCGGGGGCACTCTTTTACGTACACTGGAAGCGCACGCTACGCTTAATTAAAGAATTACCTCCTACATAATTCCAAAGTCTTCCGAAACCTCGTTTGCCTTCCTTGGAGAATTTTGTATCTTTTAAAAACTAATCTACAAGATTTCCAGATCACAAAATGTTCCCAAAAAGGGAATCGTGATCTCAATCACTGTTTTTTTACTAGGCTTTAAAGATATTAATTTATGTTTTAATAATAAAATGTCAGTCTGAGGAGATTAGCAAACCAAGCTAACGAAACGTTGCACAATTAATCTGTTGTAATAAATTATTATTTTACCCCGAACTGGCCTTAAGTAAAAAGTTAAATGGGCTACGACTATTAACACATGGAGGGTCATTTAACGAAATATAATACAAAATATATTAGTTCTATTGATTGTGCCACAGACAGGGCTTGGACTATCGACGATCGGATAGAAGGGATTCTATCTGGCGACTGAATGAAAATTTAATTAATGAAATAATCAACGACGATTTAATCCTACAAATTGGTGACCCCGACTTGATGACGTCGCAATTTTTTTAGGAATTTTCTACTCAGATCCAGGAAGATTTTTAAACTGCAGAAGTTTAATGATGTGGACACATTATTTTTCATTTGATTTGGCTCAACATTTGGAATTTTGGGAAGGAATTCATCATCATTTTGGCTAAATTCTAACCTTTTCTTTGTTTGGCGTGGATGCCGGCATGATTGCGTCATAAATCGAAATCTACCGGCTTTCTGAAGGTCTTCAGTGGATTCTACTCCAACGAGAATTAAATCGATTTCTCATCGTTTTCTGTATTTTATAACAGACGTAAGGTATTTATTAGCATTTAATTGCGTGATGTACGTCTCAATTTATTTGTTGCCTGATTGCGTCATATAGTGTAAAGTGTCGTCATACTATCGAATGTAGTTCAAAATCTGCGGTTATTCTAAAAGTTCAATCCTAAATATCAAACGTGCTAAATAAATATGTCTCGTTTTCGACAATCAGCGGTAACTGCGCGCGAAGTTGCAAGCATTTCTTTTGATATTTTTTAGGATTGTTCGTCACTGGTAAGACTTAGTATAAAGTGATATGGTCCCTTTTTAGTGTTATAATGTAACTTTTATTACATGGGCATAGCCTCTTAGTGTTCCAAAACCCTCTTTTTATCGCGAAACTTGATGATCTCAGAGCTACTACCCTACATTGCATTATTCTACGCGATCTCGGTCCCGACGTTCTGGCCTGCATTAAAGATATTATATCTGTCCACCATCGGCCACCGAACATTTACACACAAATCAAGGAAAAAATTACATCTTCTTATGTGGTTTCCACTGAAACTCGTCTTCGGTAAACTTCTCAAAGGAGAAGTTTTTGCTTCCGGGAAACCGTCGTTTATTCTTATCCAATTAAGTAATTTAAATGAATTCGGGGGCAGTGACGATGTTCTTAGATCCGTCTGTCTCGAACAACTGCCTCCTTATGTTAGAGCTATTTTGTCCGTCGGGAATTTAGAGGATTTTCGGGCTTAAGTCCATATGGCTGACAAAATTGTTGAGACGTACCAACCTAACACTTTTCAGTCTTCTAAGGTTTCGTTTAAGCCTGCACGGAACCAACAAACTGCGGCGGTCAAGCAAACTGCCCCTATATCTGATACTCTTGAAAATATGCTCCGTCCAATTATTCAAAGACTGGATAAGGTTGAGGCCGCATCGAGTCGATCTCTCAACCTTGTGATTGGAAACCTAACCCTCCCCCGAAGGAAAACTAATTAAGCCTGTACATACGGAGGCGACCGCCACAGGCAATTCTACTTCTAGACGCCTATTTACAGCTGACAATTCACCGGTCGCGACTTTTGGTAAAAAACGCGTAACTCTTGATTTAAGACTTCGCCGGCAATTTTCCTCGAACTTCTGTGTTGCCGCTGTACCTAACCCTATTTTAGGTGCTGACTTTCTCGCTCATTTTCAGGTCGTTCCAGTTTTGCACATCGTATTTTTACGGATAGCCTATCCGTTGCATAGCGTGCTAGACGCTTGTCACCCGAGAAGCTAGCCATCGCTAAAAAAGAATTTCAGGAAATGTTAAATTTAGGTATTTGTAGGCCATACAGTAGTCCGTGGGCCTCCCAATTCATATGGTTCCTAAAAAGGATGGTAGTTGGCGAATATTGTAGACAAATATATAATGCAACGTCATACTGACTCATCCGAAGGTATATATATATCCAGGCCCCAAGCCACGCCGAGTCAGAACCCGCTACGCCTCGAGCGAGACCACTACTCTCGGCTCGACTGTACCAACATATTGAATAAAGCTTCCAAAGTATCTTTAAACCTGTCACCCTCAATTATTATTCCCACTCCTTTAAAAAAAAGTCTGATTGATCCTGAAGCAATTTACAAATTGGCGATCCTGCCAGGATTCAGCATTTCGAAGGAGAAAAAGTGCTGCATATCGCTTACCCCACTTAAGGCGTGAGGCACCCTGGGAGTCACGGAGATGATGATGTTCATCTTCTTCCTGACTGTACTCTTTACAGAGGTATGTTGAATATAGCTAGGCGATAGTAGGTTCTCATTGTCTTTTGTAACTCAGGGATAATACAAGGCTCTTAATTTTCTACTCGTTTTGAAACATTAAACGCTTAAAGTAGCTTTTGTTTGAAACCCCTACACGTTAATTGAAGCTCTTATGACTTTTTGAATCGCGTGAAAATTAATCACCGACGTGTTTCGCACGATAACTGATGTTTTAAATCTTTCACTGCTAGGAAAAATAGGGAAGAGCTTAAGAATTATTACATTAAGTACACAACATACACCATTACAGCATTCATTTTATTGTGTTTACTGAGAATATATATATATATATGTACACCTGTTACGTAATAATGACGCACTGACTGACGCATTAGAGACATATGAACGAATACAGAAGTTCCCCCAATATTATCTCTTCAGATACCAGCGAATGTGAATCCGAATATAATTCCAATTCTTGTGTTAGCGTAAATTTTTACGAGACCACCTCGAACAATTCATATTTTCCAAACACAATTAGAATCATCGACACTTGGGATAATCATTTGAAAATGGACGCCGTAAAGAACATATTATACCGCGTTAAATCTCAAGAGGGAATTGATATGACAAAAGAAGAGGCCATAGATTACGCAATGAAATTACGTGAATAATTAAAAAAACATACGTCTATGATAAAAGATCTTTGCGACGAAGAAGAAAAACGCGCTGACGAGGAAAAAAGACGCATAGAAGAATATCAAGTAAAGATAAAAATCATGCAATAATCACTAGAAAGACTGATGAGGGAAAATACTTCGACCCCGGGCAACAGTAGAACAAATCCAACCGCGAGTGCACCACCCATCGATGACACCGCGACAATTTCCATCTCACGACGTAAAGAGATCCAGCAATTAATGTTTGACATACCAGAGTATAATGGCACAACAAATGTAGAAGCTTTCATAGATCAGATTCGCGACGTACAAAAATTAGTTACCGCGGAAGAAAGTTACCTGCTAGCACAAAAGATTCGTGCCCAGAAACTGAAAGGTGATGCAAGAGAAATAGGAGATAGAATTAAAGATATCTCACTAAAAGAACTCGGCGACAGCTTGAGAATAGCTTTTGGGGTAATCGGGAAGGATTTCAAGCAATTAGTAATGGAAAGAAACTCGATGAGACAAGGAAGTACGGAGAAAACCGATAATTATATAAAACGTTACACGGAAATTGATAGGAAAATTCAACGCGCAATAGATCAGACTGAGCAAACCTTTAGAGATTTTCGCAGACGAAAAGAAAATTTAGACCGTATAAAAATGTTTGTTCGGACTTTGCGCTCGGAGATCCGGCTACCCGTAGCGATGAAGAAACCTGAAAAATTAAATGATGCCTATAAATACGCATTAGAAGAAGAAAAAATAATGAAAGATGATGAAGAAGTTCGCGATACCGGCAATCGAGAATGACGCAACATGCAACAAGACCCACAAGGCTATCGCGGACGAACTGGTCAAAACAGGATGAGGCTAATGATAAGAAACCGCTTGCAGACAGACTACGCAGCGTATCTCCCGGACCAGACAAGCGAGTTTGCTCACACTGCCAAGGCAATCACGGTTCGGACAAGTATTGGCGTAAGCACCCCCACCTACGTCCCAATGGAAATTTTCAGAAGGTCAGATTCAGCAACAAAGACCCCCCACAGCGCAAATACATGACACAAGAATACGATACGGAGAGCGAAGAGGAAGAGACGGAGAGGGGAGATCAGCTAAGCGACTATTCTCACTCCGAGGAGGTGGATATCCCACAGTGTCTCTACGAGGAAGAGGCTATATGGCATCAAAGGGATTCCTCATAGACACCGGCAGTCCCAAATCATTTCTGAAAGCAAGAAATGTTAATATTGATGAAGTAAATTCACCAACCAAATTCACTACCCAACAACGACCACGATACGAAATAGTTAATGGTATACACGAGGTAATTGGACAATGCAAAATAAAATTAGAGCAGATTTTTAATGATTTCAGTATAGTCAAACACAACTTTCCAATGAGTTTCGATGGTATATTAGGTAGAGACTGGCTTGCTTCCAACAAAGCAAGCATTAATTTTGACACCATGACACTCAACTTACCACACCGACAAATCAAATTAGAAGACTCAGACAATCCAATCGTCTATGTAATCGAGGCACTTACCACCAAGACAGCTCACCTATCCGTTACCGCCGGTGATTACATCGTCGAGGGACCAAGAGTGGTTCCAGGTATCTACCGTACTAAAGGAGAACAGCCAATGCCCATTCACTTGGTAAATAACTTTGAAGAGCCCCTGGTTGTACGAAGGAAGGACATCAAGATAGTGCGATATCATCAAGATAGCGATATGGTAAGGCACGTGGGATCAAGAGGCTAGCACACGACAAGTCACCTTCGATACACGACAATAACCTTTCACAAGACATTCGAAAGGCAATGTTGCAGCATATGTACCAACAGAAGATACCCATCTTTTCTATAACAAAAAAACCACGCGAGAACACCAGATTGCGAGAATTACTCGACAAATTGCACCTCTCGCATTTAGAGAAGTCAGCCCAAGAGCACATGATTGATCTTTTAGCCGAATTTAGTGACATCTTTTATTTGTCTGGAGATAATATGCCTTTGGTATCAGATGTACAACACGAAATCAAACTAAACACAGACAAACCAATAAACGTTCCCCTGTATAAACATCCGATACTATTATAACCTGAAATAGAACGACAAATTGCCGAATATGAGGAAAAAGGTTTGATACGACCCAGCTTCTCCCCATACCAAGCCAATGTATGGATGGTGAAGAAAAAACCAGATGCGAGTGGTAAAGAGAAATGGCGTTTA
>NC_046658.1:179482819-179485049 GCF_010883055.1 Belonocnema kinseyi
TCTAGTCGGGAGTGGTGCTGACTGAAAACAGATGATTTGGAGCGATTCGCGCGCCATCTGTTGGTCATTCTAAGGACTTATTGAACTACCCTCGTATATACCTTCGGATGAGTCAGTCTGACGTTGCATTATATATTTGTCTACAACCCCTCGCATACGGTGAGAAAAGACTCCTGGCTTTTACAAAAATATATCGTCATCGTTTTTTCGTACGTACCTATTGTTCTTGACGGAGAAGTATACAGGCGCTGTGGGCTGGTGTACAATTTGTGCAGAGTTGTTTCTTACATATTTCGTGGTGTGACAAGGTATAATTTTTGAGTATACTAGTTCAAATAATTTTCGTAAATAACAATATTTCCAGAATGTCATAAGAATCGCAAATATTCCTAGTGCATATAAAATTTTACTGGTCCAGGACCATGCAAAGTACTGCCAATGTTTGGATCGTCGTTGTGCAAGTAATTGTTCATGTTGAGAAGCTAAATCATCTAGTGAGAGGGCATAATTCTCTAAATTGTCAAAATGAATTTGATGGCTTTGTAATGCAGGTATTACAATATCGGCATCTTGGATGTATGTAAGTGTAGCGTTGTTTATTGTTATATTTATTTTCCATTCGGTAATGTTTTCTTTATCATAATTATGTATTGCAGGTAATAAAAGTCGATCCGAAGATCGTGCTCTACAATGGTTATTAAGTCTGAGAAGCACGGCTTGATTTATTGTTATAGTTTGTTCTAATTGCCCGGGGCAGGAGATTACATAATTCTCGACTGTCTTAGGTAGGATAAACCAAGTGTAACCATTGCTAAACGTATACAAATAGGTGTCAGAGAGAGAGAAATATTTTTCTTCGCAACCCTCGCATCTTTAATCGCGAAAGATGGACATCATACAAGAATTTTCTGTAGTGATACGTGTTACGGGCTTATTGTTTTTGGAGTAATATATTTTTCCTGAATGTATACAATCTTTAACATCAATGGAAGTGTATTCTGTCTTGTCTGTTGAGTAAGCTACTGATTCTTGTGGTACGTTTGTCAAAATCATATGTGTCCCTGAGGCTGACCATGCTGTCTTTGGTATAGGGACAAATTTAACAACTCTATATACCTGTAAATTAGGTATTGGCGTGTGAATTCGATATATAATGCGGTTCTTGGTGATCACCATATCCACTGTGCTTATGCGCAGATATAGATAATAGTTAGTTATTTCTAGTGGGTATGGTGTTCCTTTGACTAAGTTTTTCTTTTATTTTCATGAGACCATTCATAAAATCTTTGGGTGGTATCAATATCTTAGAAATGTCGTTTCCTTTAAAAACTGCTGTATCTAATTCGTCTAAAATCTTTCCCAAATTTTCCATAAGTAACTTAGCGTTGAAAATTGAATCGAAAAGTTTATCGTTAAATACTACATTGCTTGTGGCATCAACTCCGGTTTTTACAAGTTTTTCTATGATTGCTAAATCGTTGTTCTGGTGTTGTATGCCCCCCCCTAACTGAGTTATTGTTGTTTTCATAAGAGCCGTTTGGTTATTTATTAACTTTATGACCTCTCTGTTGGAGTCATAGCTTTTATCTATTTCGTCTGAGATGCTTTGTGCATCGCTCTCAGTCATTGTTCCAAACAAAAACTTCATACCTTTGCCTACAAAATCGAGGAGTCCTCTTTTCTGCCGGTTGGCTATTAGATGGTAATCGGCAAACTGTTCGTGGAGTGCAAGGAATTGTGCTTGTAGTCCCCTGATACTCCTTTCATGCTTGCATGCCTTGTAATTGTGGCAGGCGCTGCTTAATTTATCCAGGTGGTGTTGGATAATCATGAAATCCGATGATAGATCCTTCAGGTCGATGAAGTGGATTGTGTTCCATACCTCATTATAGAGATGTGCGTTAAACATATAGTCTTCTGCCAAAGGTGACTTGGTTGGTGTTAAAGTATATCCCTGGCCGTGTATCTGTAGGATGTACGAAATTTTTAATACTCGCAATAGTAGGGCCGAATTTCGTTGAAATGTCGTGTTTGTTTATTCCCTATTGTAACAGTCTTTGTCGGTTGGTTAATTTTTTTAATGACAGTGGGCTCTGACCACGTGCCTTGGAATCTCCGTTTATGTTGGATGAGATCTCCTACTTGATAGTTTATCATTTTTCCCGTGACCCTTTTATTCTGAAGTATTAAATTCTTCTCTTTCTTTTGCCTGATCTTTTCTTTGGCTACT
>NC_046658.1:179485149-179493271 GCF_010883055.1 Belonocnema kinseyi
CTTGAAAAGCGATTGACCAAGTGTATAGAGCTCCAAGGAGATTATGTTGAAAAATAAAAACAAATTTACCCAAAAAAAATTGTTTTTATACTTCATTCTAAGTACTTATTGAACTACCCTCGTATATCCAGGACCCAAGCCACGCCGAGTCAGAACCCGCTACGCCTCGAACGAGACCACTACTCTCGGCTCGACTGTACCAACATATTGAATAAAGCTTCCAAAGTATCTTTAAACATGTAACCCTCAATTATTATTCCCACTCCTTTAAAAAAAAAAGTCTGATTGATCCTGAAGCAATTTGCAATATGCGATGATTACCGCCGCTTTAACGCGGTGACCGTGCCGGATAAATACCCGGTACCTCACCTCCATGACGTTGCAGCTAATTTACATGGGTTGACAATATTTTCCAAATTAGATTTGTATAAGGCATACAATCAGATTCCTGTCGCGGCTCAGGATATTCCAAAGACGGCGGTCATCACCCCTTTTGACCTTTTTGAATACCCAATGATGACCTTTGGATTGCGTCATGCTGGGCAGACGTTCCAGCGATACATTTTTCAAGCTTTTGGTGACTTAAATTTCGTGTTTGCCTATATGGATGATGTGTCTTCCGCTAACCTTGAGGAACACAAGAAACATCTCCACGTGGTTTTTCAACGATTAAAAGATTACGGTCTACGTTTTAATCTTAGTAAGTTCCAACTTGGCAAGAGTGAGCTTGAGTTCCTTGGATACACCATAAATGGTCAAGGTTCTAAACCAACCTTGGAAAAAGTGCAGGCCATTTTGCAGTTTCCTAAGCCTCGAACGATTGTGGAATTGTGCAGGTTCCTGGGAATAATAAACTTTTACCGACGAAACCTGCTGCATGCAGCTGAAACTCACGCTCCCCTGAATCAGTTTCTGCATGACACTCGGAAAAACGATAAACGCGAAATCGTTTGGACTCCAGAAACGGAAGAGTCATTTGATAAAATCAAGAAAGATTTAGCTAATTCTACTCTCCTTATTCGCCCTTCTATTAAGGACGAGACTCGGCTCGTTACGGATGCCTTGGACTCGGGCATGGGGGCTTCTCTGGAGCAATGTCTATCTGGTTCTTGGAAACCTTTAGCATTCTTCTCCAAGAAGTTCACTCCTTCTCAGCGTTCTTACAGTACATATGACAGCGAACTTACGGCTGTATATGAAGCAGTTAGGTACTTTCGAAACTTTTTGGAAGGTCATAACTTAAAAATGCTGACCGACCACAAACCGTTAGCCTTCGCGTCAACAAGTCAGTTGTCGTATACTTCGCAATATACAGTGGTTTACAGCGATCTTTCTGGCGTCATTTTTCGGCCATTTGTTCCGGCTTCTCTACGTGAGCCCCTTATTAAACTTTTTCATAGCAAAGCCCATCCTGATGCAAAGCTTTCAGACCGATTAATCCATAAACGCTACGTGTGGCCTTCGATGCACCGATATATTAAAGCGTGGTGCAAAACTTGTCTTCATTGTCCGCAATCAAAAATATCAAGATACAACCATCTTGCTTCTGCCGACTTTGTTGCCCCTGGGGAAAGGTTTCGGCACGTTAGTTGGTCCATTGCCAAAAAGTGATGGTTATAAGTATTGCCTAACCTTAATCGACCGTTTTTCATGCTGGCCAGAGGCAGTACTCCCTTAAGACGTAGATGCTTTGACTGTTGCTAGGGCATTTGTGGATCAGTGGATATCTTGATATGGAGCTCCAGAGACCTTAACCACTGATCAGGGTGCTCAATATGAGACACAATTATTTAAGGCTTTGCTGCAGCTTATTGGATGCCATAGAATCCATACAACAGCATACCATCCTTCTTCCAATGGAATGGTGGAACGTTGCCATAGAAGCCTTAAGGCGGCAATAATGCGTGATGCTAATCTGAATTAGACCCATACTTTATCTACGGTGATACTTGGTTTGCGTTCTAACGTTCTCGATACGGGTGTTTCCCCTGCTGAGTATGTTCTTGGTACTACTTTGCGGATTCCGGACGAGTTCATCTAATCAGAAGATTTTTCACCCGACCCGCACGTGTTCCTCGAAGAATTTCGAGAGTACATGCGGGAAGTTAAACCGGTCCCGGTTAGTCATAAGTACAACCAGAAAATTTTCTTACATAAAAACCTACATTCGTGCACTCACGTATTTATGTCCGTTAAGTCGGTTAAGAAGTCTTTGGAAAGCCCGTACACCGGTCCCCACAAGATCATTAGTCGTACTTCGGCTATAGTATATGAAATAAATGTAAACGGTATACCGCGTCAAGTTTCAGTTGAGCACCTGAAACCTGCTTACTTTCTGCGTGAGGATGTTTGTAACATCCCTTTAAATAATGATCCGTCAACCTCTCACCCTGTTCTTAAAACTTATTCGACGAAAAAAGAAGTCAAATTTAACGTTTAATGATTTAGTTATTATCTGACTGAATTTAGTTTTGGAGCGTTTAGAGTCCATTATTTTCGGATAAAACCAAAGATAACCTGAAAACGTGTAAAGTGTTGCCTGCACTTTAAAGAAAGCTTAACTAATAATAATCATTTGCCTTGAAAAGGGATTCTTATTGAAACGAAAAATATGAAACAAAGTTTTATTTTAATCTGTTGTTAAGCATAGATATTTACCCCACTCTACATCTAATTAGCCTATATAAAGCGCTACCTCATGCCGAGGAGCCAGTTCTAAGCTTGTATCAATATATACTAATAAAGCGCTTGAAGTCAGAGATTGACTTCAAGCTCACACAAAAAAAATTCAGTTACATAAAACTGATCCGCAACGACACCTGGAAAGAGAAAAAAGGAATTTTACGAAATTCACTGGACGCTAGAGCTCCGGTATTATTCTACGGATAATCCCGTTAACCAGAAGCAGTAAGAAGAACTAAGTAACACTGGAAGTAACAAATTCCATACTACGTAAACTCAACCTTCCAAAACTTCAGCACGAGGGCCACAAACAGGCGGAAGAGACATCTGTCTAGCAGCAGTCTAACAGCAAGGAATCCAGGATAGCTACAGCTCAAGCAGCCAACACGTCAGCAGTCAGAACGCCCACCGCCAGAAGAAAGAAGAATTAAACAAAAAAGGCAGAGTTTCAAGATTAGGGTAAGGTATACTCATGGTTCTCCAGAGCTCTGCCTTTCCTCAATAAAAAATAAAAAATTACTTTGAAATCAGAGAAATTGTATTAGACGATATCCTTGCATTCCACTGTACTAAAGGACTTAAAGTCCAACGGAAGCATATTCCCAGACTCATATTAGATAACAAAAGCGAGATAAGCCTTTACGCTGGCATAAGCGACGTATAGAGATAAAGCCAGTGCAGCGTACGGCACAGACGATACTGACACCAATTCTGACTCATTATCGCGCGACTTGTTACCTTTATTCCACATAGCAATGACCTTGCCCAACAAAACTCCAGCTCAGTCGAGAGCAACATCGCCGAACTACATAGCATCCGATTCTTTTTTAAACCTGGATCCCATCCAACAATTATGATTGGAAATGCGAGAATTAAAACTCGAGAATAAAAGCATGAAGGAAGAACTTTGCACACTTAACGAAGAGAATCATTATCATTATCATTATGATCATTATGATTATTAGCCATAATGGGTATGATTCGATGGTGACAACAATTTACATTTCAAACCTAAATTTACAATTCATTTTTAAATCCGAGCAGCTGCCATTCCACGGCGTTATTCAACGCTGCGTTTTATCATGAGTGGTAACCGTAAAAAACTCAGCGGGGCTGAGTAACGCAAGCGGGCGGCAGAGACATTGAAGAGAAATGTAGAAGTTTTAGCGAAAACACCATGGTTAACTTCATTCTTCAAAAAAAACGAATTCTGAGTCAGTGAAAGAAGAAACTTCGGCGGCTCATAATGATTCCGAAGGTATTTTGACAGTGTACTCAGGTATTTTTGTATATTTATTCTGTTCATTCACCAGCTGATTTTGATTTATTAGCGTTTTATTGAAATTAATCTAATGACCTATATAATTAAACAGAAAATAATACAACGTTCTATAAACTCACAGAACAAAAAAATGTAAAGAAGAGTGAGAGAATTCTAGAAAAATATTCCTGACTCCGATAAAATACCTCAATTTTTGCTGATATATCGTTCCTTCTCATTCGTGCAGATTTTAACCATTCGCGACAAGATGAATCGAATCCTGTTTCTGATTCGCATACAGAAATGAAAAAAGAACAAGTAACTGACGACAAAGATATTTCATCGAACGAGAACGCGGAGGACATTCATGGCAAAAAAATCACATCAACAAACAATCCCGCTGATCCCGCAACCTGGATTATAAATGATGAGCTTCGTGATCTTATAACTCTGAACGGTTTCGATCAGAACAACAGGGTTTTCACCAAGGCTCAGCACAAAATCGACCCCCACAAATCAAGACAATTCAGGAAAATCAAGAAGAATATTTAGAACAAGTGGAAATGACAGAAGAAGAGATAGCAGAGCAGAACCAATACGAGCAACAAGCAGAGTGTCAAAACTTTGCGGAAGATTACAATTAATCCATGGAAAACGAAGAGACGGAGCAATTTACAGACTATTAGTAGATAGAGGAACAGCCATCAACTTAATTAAATGAAACTTTCTACAACCGGACCAAAAAACATTCAAATACAACAGAAAATTTTCCATGGGAGATGACCATCATGAATTATCAGAAGCAACATACCTAATCTACTAGGGAAGAAAACAATTGTTCCATGTAATAGAAGACAATTTCCCTTTGATAGAAGATGGTATAATATGTTTGCCTTTTTTCCACAAATATCCAAGGTATGTCATAACTCGAAATTACCTAGTTATTGACAAATACAAACTACCACTACATTTTGAAGGTGATTACATATCCGGAAACACAACTAAAATTTGCAAAATAACGATGGAAGCTGAGGAGGGCCAAACAGTATGGATAGAAGGACAAAAAGAGGTCCCCGATGGTATATACACTATTTCTAATAAAGAACTAATCATACCATACCATAATTATGAAAAAACACCAGCCAAAATCCCTCAAACAATTCCATTTGAAAGAATAGCATCTATAAAAACACGGGTCGTAGTTTCAGAATAAAAAGGGGATGATAGCACTAATAATTCTACCCATCATCATTACATGGAACGCATTAAGAAACTGCAAAATAAATTGAACCTAAACTACATAGAACCACTAATCAAAGAACAAGTAAAGAAAATCCTACTACAATACGTAGACGTATTCACCTTAGAAGGAGACTCCTTACCATGCACCGATTTAACGGAACATGAGATCATCCTTAACACGGGCAGAATAATAAACTCAAGATCTCACTAAATGCCAGAAGCCCATAAGGAATTCGCGCTAGAGCACACACAGGAATTACTCCGGAAAGGAATTATAAGAAACTCCCAATCACCATTCAATTCAACAATATGGATTGTACCCAAAAAAGGAGGAAAGCTTAGAATGGTAATAGACTACCGACAGATAAATAAGGATACGGATAAAGACGCTTACCCCTTACTGGTCATAGACGATATATTGGACCAACTTGGATCAGCAAAGTTTTTCTTAGCATTCGACATGAGTGCAGGGTTAACCAAATACCGATGCAAGAAGAATCAAAAAAATACACGGCCTTTTCAACGAGTCAAGGTCACTTTGAGTATAATAGGCTACCGTTTGGTTTAAAGAACAGTCCAGCAACTTTCCAAAGAATGATGGACAACGCATTTAGAGGCCTGATAGGAAAAGTTTGTTTTGTATACATCGACGACATCGAAGTATTCAGCAAAACGTTAAAAGAGCACAACGATAACCTGGTAAAAGTATTAGACAGAGTAAAACAACTAGGCTTAAAATTAGAACCATCAAAGTGTGAATATTCAAGACCAGAATTAGAATACCTGGGCCAGCTCATCACAGCAGAAGAAGAGAAACCGACCCCCGTAAAAATCCAAGCTATCAAAGAATTTATACAACTAAAAACACCCAAACATGTTCAATCATTCCTCGGACTAGCAGGGTATTATAGGAAATTTATAAAGAACTTCTCCGCGATAGCCAGACCACAAAACGAAGCCTAAGGCGGTAGGAAAACTCTGGAAAACCATAAATAAAGAAGAAATGCCAAAGTTCAACGAAGAAGACTGGTTGAGAAAGCTGGGTTGGCTCATTGACGAGACAATAAACAAAAAACTGACATTGATCAGATTAATTTTCGGTGACCCACTTTTCACACCAATAGAAAAAGAAATAATACAAGAAATGGTAGAATATTTATCCAACCTCTACCCAAACCATAGCTTTCACATGTGCTTTAATAACACCCGTGAATTAACAATGGAGGAGAAAACGAACATCATTAAGGAAGCACATGCCGAACACTTCGGAGAGAGAAATACAATAGATAACGCTCGAAAAATAGGACAGTGGGTAGGAATGGACGACGATATCAAGAAATTCGTGAAAACATGTCCCATTTGTCAGCTACGAAAAACGACCAGAATCCGAAACCAGGCCGAAGCTATAATACCAGATATCCCATTAGCACCCTATGAGAAAATTGCCCTAGACATATATGGCCCATTACCCAAAACAACGAAAGGAAATAAATACATATTGAGTCTACAAGATCGATTAACCCATTATACCGTATTGATACCAATGACCCACTCACCAACGCTAACGTACCCCGAACTCATTAGGAAGTGGAAAAGGAAACATGAAGAACACCTGAGAAAATCTCGAGAAAGAATAGGAATTGAAACCGAAAAAAAACAAAGAAAAGACTCGATGAAAACATAATACACAAGCATCCCCTATACAAAAGTGGAGACACCGTCAAAATATTTAATAACACAAAACAGAACAAGTTAGACCATTCATGGAAAGGACCATTTGAAGTAATAGACTATCTAGACAATAACAACTTAAGAATTAGAAACAAGGATAAAATAATTAGAATCCATATAAACCAAGTAATGCCTTATTTTGTAGGCGATGACACCCTCTTGGACCCTCCTGCTAGTACTAGCACCGATGATCAGTGCTAACTACACTCTTGAAAGAATACAAGGGAACGTGTACAACGAGGAGATCTCCAAGGTATACCTATTTCACGAAAAATGGAAGATGGCAATAGGTATTAATATGACTTCGACCGAAAGCCGAATTAAAACTATCGACAACACCATCGCTACGGCAGAACTAGCTTGGAACAAACAATGCACACCAAAATGTGAAATCCAATTGGACTAATTAGCAAAAATAGTATCCTACAAAAATTTGTTGAAATATATGAATTCATATTTCCCGCCAAGGTATGTTGATTAGTGCGCATGTACAGAAAAGTATGCGCACGCAGCGCCGATATAGTGTGTGTGTGTGAATAGTTGTGAGATGAAATGGTTTTTTTAGTTCCGTAAGAGCGGCTGCACGAGGCAGACCGTGTCTCTGCAGTATTCATTTGTACATATTTCATTTGACAATATATAATGTTTAAATAAATCATATTCTTGTTTATACCATAATCCCAACATGGTAGCAGAGCGTGGTTAGAAATTGAAAGTATGTTTAAAATTGAAAAGTTGTCAAAAAGTTGAAGTAAAATTTTTGAATTTTCGTCAAAGTACAATATTGGATAAATTATTTATGAAGAAAAATATTGATATTATTCAAGAAGAAAAAGCAAGAAGATATAATTTACGTAAAGATTATTAAAGAATACTGAATATTGAACAAGATTCAAGAGGATTACGAATCGAATTTTGAGATTGGCGTACACATTGATTTATGCTACAAGAGCACATGGTTTTTATAGTTTATCTGAGAAGCATATTGGAAATAAAATTTCGATGAAATGATTTCATAAAGGAGACAAATTTGATAAATGGTTTGTTACTTGAGGATCACCAAGCTAATAAAAATACGTTTTTTCCTAATTTATTTCGAAAATTGAAAGTTGAAAGAGAAAAATTTTATCGTTGATTTCTGAGTCATATTGACTAATAAATGAAAAAATATTTGAAGAATATTGAAGATAAATAGCTATTCAATAA
>NC_046658.1:179493371-179496415 GCF_010883055.1 Belonocnema kinseyi
AGTCAGTCTCGGCTACCGCCTAGTCACGTTAGGACGCACCTCCGTGTTCATCAAATAAAGAACTCTTTTTGTTAATGAAAACTCTGCAGTTTATTTATTTATCATGTCCCATCAGTCTTAAAGTTAGTAAAGGCTTTGTATGGTTTGAGAGAAAGTCCGAGAGCATGGTATGAATGCTTTGATAATTTTGTTAAAAGTATGAATTTTGAAAGAAGCGAAAGCGATTATTGTTTATATTATAAAATTGAGAACGGTGAAAAGATTTATATATTATTATTTGTTGATGATCTACTAGTCTGCTCCAAAAGTCAAAGAGTAATCGATCAAATCAAAAAGAAATTGATGAAAAGATTTGTAATGAAAGATTTAGGTAAAATAAAAACTTATCTTGGTATAAATATAGAATATGATGTTGCAAAAGGAAATTTAAGTCTTGATCAAACTGAGTATATTAATGCGTTAGGAAAAGTTTATAAGTTAGAAAATAGCAAATTGTACGCAACACCTATGGAGGAACGATTACATATAAAACCAGCACAAACAGCATCTACTGAAATAAAATATAGAAATTTAATTGGAGCACTCTTATATATTAGTACATGTACTCGACCCGATATTAGCTATAGTGTAAATTATTTGAGTAGATTCCAAAATTGTTATAATAAAACACATTATAAATATGCTCTAAGAGTGCTAAAATATTTGTATTTAACAAAAAGTAAAAAATTGAATTTTGTCAGAAAATTGAGTAATGATAATATTGTAGATTGTTATGTTGATGCTGATTGGGCAGGAGATAAGAATAATAGACAATCAACGACAGGCTTTGTTGTACGATATTTAGGTAATGCGATCTTTTGGAAAGCAAAAAAGCAAAATAGTGTAGCTAAATCGTCCACAACAGCAGAATATGTAGCTTTATCAGATGCGGCTAGTGAAGTAAAAGTAATCAAAAATTTATTAAAAGATCTAGATGTAAATATTGAGAAACCTATAAAAATTTACGAAGATAATTCTGGAGCGATTGCTATTGCCAAATATGGAAATTTAACCAAAAAATCTAAATACATAGAAACGCATTTCCACTTTGTAAATGAAAGTTACTTGAAAAACGAAATTGATATTATTAAAGTTGAAAGCGAAAAGAATATTGCAGATATATTTACAAAAGCTTTAGGTAGAGTTAAGTTTGAAAATTTCAGAAATGGTTTAAATATTGTTTGAATAGTTATAAGTGAACAAATGTAAAATTTTAGTAATTTAAGAAAACTTGAGAATGTAATTTTTTTTTGAGAAATGATGGATTCAAGGAAATATAAATTCAAGGAGGTGTGTTGAAATATATGAATTCATATTTCCCGCCAAGGTATGTTGATTAGTGCGCATGTACAGAAAAGTATGCGCACGCAGCGCCGATATAGTGTGTGTGTGTGAATAGTTGTGAGATGAAATGGTTTTTTTAGTTCCGTAAGAGCGGCTGCACGAGGCAGGCCGTGTCTCTGCAGTATTCACTTGTACATATTTCATTTGACAATATATAATGTATAAATAAATCATATTCTTGTTTATACCATAATCCCAACAAAATTATTAGGTAATCTTCGAAATAATTAAAATATTTAGAAGACCAAATACAGCGTCGGAAAGTGTTGTGTGACGAGGCCATTAGCGATTCACCTAACTATTAGAAAGCTAGCAATATAAGCCCTGCGACGATTAGATTTAGGCAGTTATACCGCTACCCTTATACCGTTGTGGTATAAATAAAGAAAATGCTGTACTTTAAGAACAGCTCTTTTTTAAGGGAATGTGATACATTGTCGTGTGGTCAATTGGATAAAGATCTCCCGGCTTTTTTCCACAAAAATGAAAATTTCTAAAAACTTAATTCGGAGATGCTATAAAACATAAAAACGGACGTCCCCGGACTCTTTTTTGAGGGATAATAACAAAAAAAAGTATTGTGCGAAATAAAAATTGTATGCGTGTGTATTTTTTTGAAGTTACGTCGTTTTTCATCTCTGCCTTTCCGATAATTTGGAAATTATTTATGAAATAAACTTTTTTGATTGTCTGCAAACAAGGTTAGTTCCGGGAGATTAGTTAATATGTTTATTTGTAAGTCCAAAATTTATGGCCAAAAACATTGTGTAGTTTGGAAGTAACGCTCAGGAGAATTGTAACACACATAACCTCGAAATATACACAAACGTTGTTAGCAATATCAAAATTAAAAAAAAAACACACACAAGCTAGTGTGCAGGGACGTCCGTTAACATGTTCGCTATCATTTCCCAGATTTTGAAGACAAAATATTCCTTATCCTAGGAAAAAAGCGGGGGAATCTAACACTGAAAAAGTCGATACTAATTCCTAAGCGCTATGCAAATTAATCACATTTTGCTAAATTAAAACTTTTTTGAATTAACCTACAAAAAGCATGTGGGAACGTTGGTTAGCAGATTCGATATCATTTCACAAATTTTTAAGACAAAATATTTATTATTCTAGAAAAAAAGCCTGGGGAACCTAAAACTGGTAAAATCGACAATTTTGTAAGTATCACATGCCCTTAAAAACAGAAATTTATTTCTGGACCTTTACAAAAATAAATGCTCCGTTACCACTTTCCCTCCCGAGGTTAACAATTTATAATATCAATACAACCCAGATAGAAAGCGTGCAAGGCACGTTACTCGCACTGCATGTGAGCCACGCCATGTGTGCCGAAACGCGGCGTTATCGGTCGCACTTCGTGTAGGCACATATGTGCGAGACATATGAATCGCATGTGCCTGGCGCGTCGGCGTCGACTCCGCTGTTATAAGTGCCCTTTGCGGCACTCGACCACTGCCTGTCGTCCTGCGAAGATCGCTCTGTGTCTCAATAAATAGTTTATTTAACAGTGACTTCGTCTTCTGTTTTTCACCTGCCCGCCTGCCATTCCAACAGGTTATCAGGCCTCAGCACGCATTCCACTGCGCAGGGTGCTCTCAAAAACCCAAGTAAGTAAAAGTGCGGGAATCGTTGGAAAGAATTAGAAG
>NC_046658.1:179496515-179499658 GCF_010883055.1 Belonocnema kinseyi
ATTCATTACGCAAATCTGAAACGAAACCAACCAATGATAATAGCATTGAGTTGGCAGTAATTAGATCAACACTGACCTTCTGTAGGTACTGGCTAGTGGCATCAAATCTATTTAGTATTTTATTCCAAAAAATTGCCATAAAAGCATTCTCAAGCTTTGACATGCCTTTCAACAAACCTGCCGCTTCTTGTCTTACTTCTGCCTTTTGTTCGACGTCTTGAGATATTTTTATCAGAGAGGCATAAATCTTTTCAAAATTATTCACGTAATCTTCGACAGCGTCAGTTCTACAGGTCCATCTGGTATCTGATAAATCTGTAACTTTTGAATCCAAGATTGCCCACCTGCCTGTCGAGACAGTAAAAAAATTGTATAAACCTTGCAAATGGCAAAAAAATAACACAGCACACTGACATTCCTGAACACTACACTCCCCTACTAAATTTAAAGAATGTCCACAACATGGGACATAAACAGCCAAATTATTAAGTTCTTTCAAACACGCTTGCAGTCCTTTATGCTGGCCAGACATGTTTCTGGCATTGTCATACGTTTGAGCGCGACAATCTGCTATGTCAATACTATGTTTCTTCAATAATTCTAAGATGTCATCTTTTAAACTTACTCCTTTATGACTTTGTATTTGCAGAAAGCAAAAAAAAAAAACGCTCATATACGTGTCTGTTTAAATAGTAACGAAAAATAACGGACAATTGATCAACATGAGAAATGTCAGGCGTGGAATCAACAACTAGACCCCAATATTTTGCTTGTTTCATCTCTTCCTTTATGTGTTGGCGAACTTTTTTAGCCATTAACTTTATAAATTCTTCACAAATCGTCTTTGATAAGTAAGACACGGTACCTCGACCTTTTTCAGCGTATAAACAGATATGCTGTTTAAGAATTGGATCATATTCGGATATCAATTCTAAGATACCTAAATAGTTGCCGTTATTTATGTAACCAAGCTTTTCATTTTTACCACGAAAAGGCAATCCCCGCCCTGCCAAAAAACGTATCACAGTAACGATACGCTTCAAGATTTCAATCCAGTATTTTGTTTCACTTTCTATCCCTTCAACCATTTTTTTGTCAATGCGAGAATTCACTAACTTATGGTTAACATACAACATCATACAGTGCATATGTTCTTTGCTATTTTCATATGAACAGATCGATTCATTCGTTTTGTGCCACTTTGAGAACCCAGTTTTTACAAAAGTATTTTCTTGATCATTTGAAAAAATCTTACACGGAAAACAAAAAACCGCACCAAGTGAAGGAGAGTACATGAGCCAGATTCTATCACATTTTTCACGATTCGGCAATTCACGTTGAAAGTATTTTGAAGAAAACTTTCTATTTTGATCTGGATATGCCCTCTTTGAATTTTCAAAATTTGCGTTTTTATTTTGAAAATATTCTGCTCCTTTATTTAAATACTTTTCTCGCTTAACTTTATTTCCATTTAAACTTGCTGGCCAGAGAGCTGGATCTTGGTGTGGAATATCTAAAAAAAATTTTGATAGTAGTAAAATATTCGTCGCAGTATACGTCAATACTTCATACAAAGGAATCGGAAAATACCTGCATCAACATTGATAGTCTGTATTGTTGGAAATGATTTGATAACTTGAGTATCATCAGAATCATCAACAAATTTTGATCCATCTTTATGGCACGAATCTATGTTTTCTTGCAAATGCAGAGAAAAAAGGCTAATAAATTACGCGTAAAAAATATTTATTTTACTCAAAAAAGTTTAGATTCCAACGAAAACTAAAAAAAAAGGCTGCTGAAATTCTGTATTATCTTCAGTATTTCTGATTACAATTTAAAGTTTCAATAAAGTATTTTTAAAGCTTAAATGATAAATACCTGTAATTATTGCACTATTAGATAGCGTGTGAGGTACTGTGCAATTGGAAATATCAGCAAGAGAATTAGCCGAAGACCTGCGCGTACCAATCGCATCACTAACGCAACTATCACTTCTCTTTCCTTCATCGGATTCTAGTGAAGATAAAATACATACTTAATTAATATTTGCATGCAAAAAATAAGAAAATTGATTCAAATACTGATCTTGGCTTTGGCATAAAAATTAAAAACTATGTATTGTAACAATGAAATTTTATATAAAAAATTTGCAGATAAATACCTTTTCCGCTACTGTTTAAAAAATCATCGGTGATCAGCTCGGGCGAATTTGACGAATGTGAAAAAAATCTGTTAATTTCGGGAGTTTCCGAATCTGCTCTTCTCTCTCTTTTGCGAGTTTTCTTTTCAACGAACCGCTCTGATACACTCTCTTACTCATTTTATAGCTTTGACGTGCGCATAACGAAATCATTTGTTTTACTGCGAATCAACACATAAAGCAAGCAAAACAACGACGCGTTACACACAAGACACGCGCGACGGTTCGCGCAAGGGCATGCGCGGTGGCTCCTGGAGACTCGCTCGGAGAGCCTCCGTCGGCAGCGGCTACGATGCGTGTTTGTTTTAACGCAAAAAATAAAAAGAATTGTAACTATCGGATATGCATACGATTCGTACATAGTGATAATAACAAATCAGTTTATTGTACTTTCGTAATCATTCGATACGGCTTTAGCTAATTATCTCAAACTCTAAAGTTAAGGGGCCTCTACGTAGCACATCAAAATATGTACAGTATACTAGACAGTACGGGCTTCGCGCGAATATTTTACGGCTGATTACTAAATCAAAGTGCTGTCCAAATTAACATTTTCGATGGCGTTTTGAATCGCAACTGAACTTAACATTTTACTTTCATTTAAAATTAGTTCATGATAAAAAAATTCAAAAATTTAATTGAAAAAATTTTACTAAAATTTTTTTTAGGACTTTATTATTTTTGTTTATAAGCGGGTTATTTTACTGTATATTATATGTTTTTCTTGGGGAGAAGGGGGCCCCCACTAGCGTGGGGCCCAGTGCTTCAGCACCACCAAGCCCTCCCCATGATCCGGCACTGCATTTGCTAAGTACAATAAACTACCTATGGCCTCTCTATAAGGGACTTCTATTTTGTTTTTATTTTGGGCTCTAACTATACTGTTATTTACATTTTTCCTTTTAGCTTGTCTCGTGACCATGGGAGTATCATGTGGCTT
>NC_046658.1:179499758-179511251 GCF_010883055.1 Belonocnema kinseyi
ACCTGTTTTCCCAAATGTGTATATTGCTTACAGACTTCTTGTTACTATCCCTATAGCAAATTGTGAAAGCGAGCGATCGTTTTCAGTATTGAAAAGAATAAAGGATTTGCATAGATCTACTATGGGCGACGAAAGACTATCGGCATTGGCTCTTCTTACAATCGAAAACGAGTTACTTCGATTGATTAACTTCGATGTCTTGATAAAAGAATTTTCTGAAGCAAAAAGTCGAAAAAAAAAATTTGATTGGCATAAAAATCTCTGTATTCTTAACGTGTAAATAAATTTTTATTTGTATTGAAGTAAATTTAATTACACAAAAAGTTCTTTTTCCTAAAATCCGCCGCCTTAAAGGGGCCCCAACGTTATTTTAGCTCCGGGCCCCGAAAGGTCTTAATCCGCCCATGAGCAAATGTAACTAGACCTGATATCTGCTTTGCTGTTAATTATCTAGCTAGAAAACAATCTAATCCATCAGAGGAAGATTGGTCAGAGGTAAAAAGAATCTTTAGATACCTTAGAGGCACTGTAGATTTAGGTTTGACGTATAAAGGAGTATCCATTAGTTAAGTAATATTTGCTGATGCTAGTTTTAGAGATCACGAAGACTCAACTTCCACTAGTGGTATGGCTGTGTTTTTATTTAATGACACTATTATGTGGAGAAGCCATAAACAAGGAAGTGTGAATGCATCCACCTGTCACACGGAATATTTTGCTATGAGTGAAGCTTGTCAGGAAGCTATTTCCTTAGATAAAGCACTTAGAGATATGTTAGGTGTAACTATGTACCCTATCGTTTTGAAATATGAAAATAAATCAGCAACTGATTGTACTTAAAATGAGGGTAGTAATAAGTTAAGAAGTTTCGATGATAGCGTAGAAGAAATTAAGCTCAAATTAGACAAAAGAGAAAAGACTGGCGTTAAAAGCGATTTGTCAAAAAGTAATGGAGATTATGTGAAACAATGTGTATCTGAAGGGAAAATCAAAGTAGAGTGGGTTTCGACTGTAGATAATGTTTCAGATATTTTCACAAAACCACTACCCTTTCCAATCTTTAATAAATTTAGAGAAAAACTCATGAACTTATAAAAATTGTTTATTGTCGTTTATTCTTTTCAGATACAAGAAAGATGACTCAAGAAAATGAAAGTCAAGAATAGACGGTGCATTTTTTTTATAGAATTAGAATAGATAGAGTCTCTTTTTGAAAGAGGAAAAAAAACCTTTTTACTGATATTCTTGAATTATTAAGTTTAAATTGCTTAGAGTTATCTTTTTATTTCTTCTCGTTCTTTTGTAACTTTATTCCACGAACGTAAAGTAATTTTTGATAGACAAAAATAGTCATAATAACTTATATCACATTAAAAATATTGTATTATTTATTTAACATTCTGATTTATGATTTGATAAGATTATTTGAGAAAAACTTAATTTTATTTAAATAATTAATATGTGCTTCAAAATGTGCCATAAATGATTATTGTGATACTAGCGAATACAACTCCACTCTCGGGAGGGAGTGTTAAAATTAGGACTCTAGTGTAGTTTTATGGGTATGTGTGTGTATATAGAGCGACGCATGTGCCTGGCGCGTCGGCGTCGACTCCGCTGCTGCAAGTGCCCTGTGCGGCACTCGACCACTGCCTGTCGTCCTGCGAGGATCGCTCTGTGTCTCAATAAATAGTTTATTTAACAGTGACTTCGTCTTCTGTTTTTCACCTGCCCGCCTGCAATTCCAACAGTTGGCTCCGCAGTAAATTCCGGATATCTACTTCGCACGGCAGCTCCCTTTTGTTAGAGTTCAACGACATTTCCCGCTCTCTGGGTAACGTCACAAGAAATACTTGTTGAATTGGCGGGCTCACAAATAGAAAATGCTGGGATCGACGTCCGACCATCGGAGAAAACAATATCTCTCATTGCTGAAGCCATCCGGAAGAAAAAGAAAATTCTCTAATGTCTAGAATTTTAAAACTAAATTCGGAAAATGGTCCCTGTATTATTTTAGTCCGCGATCCTGCTGGATAAATTTCTTTTCTACACATAATTCAGTTTGCCGTTGAAAGTCGAAGGTTTAGAAGGATAAATGCGCGGCAGATTGGTTATTTCCGATCTCTCGCGCGTGCGCAGTCTCCTACCTGGGCGGTCCTGTAACCTGCTTAAGGCAGGTTTGCGGTGAATTTCCCCTATTTATTCACTAATTTTTATTTCATACAAAAAATAATCTTTATTGTTCAAACTTTTCACATATTAAAATACACATTTCGAAGATATAAAAATTTTTTTTTTACGGATTTTTTTTGTTAAAATGGCCGCCTCAAAATTATTCTTTTGTTTGACTGTCGACACGATATCTCGCCAACGGATCATCTGAAATCAAAAAACTAAAAAGATTCTTAAAACTTACAGTTTTTGCTATTGCATAGTCTAAGATATTTCATTTTTACCGGAAAAAAAAACAAAATGGCGGACTTTTGAATTTTTTGGCTTTTTTTTGCAACATAAATTGTTTATAACTTTTTAAAAAATTTATTGATCGTTATAATCCTAGATCATACAAAAGGAACATATGTCAGGAGTAAGCTGTTCAAATTTCAACTGAATCGGTGCAGTAGTTTTTTTAAAATCGTGTCGATAGAGTTGAAAAGCGTTGTTTCGAGAAAAACTAGGATTAAAGATGGAGGGGGGCAGCGGTAGCGCAACGCCGGTCGCTGCAGGAGCAGCCGAGCGCACGCGCTCAAACGCGGTAGGTGCTGCCTCTTTTCTGCCTGTTCCCGGCCGTAGGAACTAATTGTATGAGTTTTTAAATATTTCTAGACAGTATTGCTATCGAATAATGAAATCAAAAAAAATTATTTTTCCAAAAAAATCCACCGCAAAATTACCTTAAGGATTCCGAAAGGCATTCTGTTCTGATCGCTCCAAGCGTTACTAGAGTCGGCGTTCCGGTATATATTGTAATGGAAGCCAAATTCACCACCATGGATCTGAAGAGAATTCTCGGGGATATCTTCCGGACTCCTCGAGTAAGTTTTAGTCTTGGTGCTTAATTTTCATTTTTTTTATTCCCGATAAAAAACAGTGAAATATTTTTCAATGAGTCGAGCATCCTCTGGGACGCGCTAAACCGATAAATGTATATTTTTAAAGAAACATTCACTCTAGCTAATCACTATGTTTGTTTGTTATTTGAGTTAATACTTTTTTTTACTAACTCAAATTATTATGTGTTTTTATTTTTTTTTTCATCAAAACGATTACATAAAATCAACAGAATGCTGAAATTTTAATTGTACTATCTGCGAACCTTATAACTTACTTCCCATTTAGCCTAAGCTTGCATGATAATTTTTCAGGTAAGTAAGGAAGTTAACTAAATATGGCTCATTACAAAACATATTTGTATTTTTATTGGACCGATAATTTACAAATGACCAAAAAGGAACAAATTTTTGCAAGTTCCATTTTAGACAACTATGTGTTCGTTATTTTTATTAATCAAACAAAATATTTTTAATTAATTTTACCCTGCTTATTTTAATATTTACGGATCAGCTTGTAATAAACAGTTCAAAATTTCCCGTCTTATCACGTGGCAAGAAAAATATCCTTATTTCTTAATGTATCGATATGGATCGTTTTAACTTAAAGTATTTTTTCGTTAATTGTTTTCGAGTGAAAGGAGAAAAATGATTTTTACGCATTGATATAATATGTTTATCGAGAAGTTATAGCAAATTTGATGCGCATTTTATTTCAAAATTGTCATAATCAGTCAGGGTTACGTGACATGATTATGTCAATTTTGAAATAAAATGTTGTCCAATTTACTATACACTTTTCGATAAACATATTATAGCAATCAGTAAGAATCATTTCTCTCCTTTCACTACTCGAAAAAAATTATCGAATAGTGACACATAGCCTTAATTTCTGGTGCGGTAAAACAAAAAAGGCCACTATAGATTGCACTTTTCAAAATTAAAAGGAGTAGAAATTATACATCCCTACTATACATTCTACCGATAATGACAGAAAACGCGCAGTTTTCGAAATTATTAAGAGAGATTTATGAAAAGGCTGGATAAAGAATTTTTCTTTTTTTCTTAATGTTCCTTCCGAAATGAAAATTTGGTTTTAAAATGTTTTCACATAAAACTTTGTTTGGTCATCATGTAACATTTTACTCTTTGCTCTTTATCTATATAATAGTTCACTTGTATTTATTTTCAGTTTCGCATTATTATCATGTCTTCAATTTTTCAAATTGATAAATCTCAAATTTTATGTCATATTTTTATCCTTTTGTTCCTATTACACGTAGAATTAATGAGCGCTCCCTAGTGTAAAATACTGTCTACAATATTAAAAGATATAACATTTTCAAAATATTTGAAATTGAATTCTACGTCATTAGACAGATTTAAAATGAGATTCTTAATATTGTTTCAAAGTGAAATATTTAAAATTGAAGTACAAGTTATCTTTGAAATCTTTTGATGTTTTATATAGTTTCATACTGAAAGCATATTGATTACTCGTACCTTTAAGCTTTCAAAAGCGTACAAAACGTCATCGCCATGAGGCATAAAAAGTTTAGAAGATCAGTTACTTTAAATTTCAAGTCTTTTAAATTGTATGATACGAAATTTCAAGTTTCAAGAATTATTATACAAGATGCAATTGAAGGCCTTCATGGGTTTCCTAAAGTATTTTCAACTTAAATTGCGGTTTTTATCGAATTGCTTAAATCCAGACACTAGGGTGTCCCAAAAATTTTTTTTTTGTAATTTTGCAAACGCCACCCCTTAAATTTCTTTGTTTTGATGAAAAAATACTTCCATAAATTTTATTTTATTTTTCAAAAAATGTTTAGAGTTTTCGCTAGGCCGTTGTAGGTCTAAAGATGAATTTTACACTTTTAATTACTCCGATCTTTTGAGATATGACTTAACAAACTGTTATGACTTATTCTGATTGATCTTATAATTTTCTTTGAAAATCCTCCGCAAAATGAAAAAAAAAATTACAAAATTGCAATAATTTTTCTGCAAATATTAAAAATGAATTTTTTCAAAAACAAGATTGTTTTTGTTATGAATATGTTATGTGTGAATTTGTCTTATGTCCGCGTTATGAAGGAAAAATATTTTCTTCAATAAATGATAATTCTCATTCTTTAAAAAGAAGGGAAAATACGTAAAAGGTAAAAAAATATGCAATTATGTCCAGTATTGGTGCACGCTCGACTGATAGAAATACAGTAGAAAATTTGTTTGCGAGTCTAGGGAATCAAAAATGTATAAATGAAGGAAAATTATTTAAATTCGCAATTTTTTGGGTTTTAAAAACTATGATCTTCTATTAGCTGAGTTTAAGAAATATTTTGAACATCTAGGGAGCTTTTGACTAATAAAAATACTTTTTTTTAAATTCAAGTAATCGTCCAAATGAAGGACAGGCAAATTCAAACATGATCATTTCAAACTTTTTTTAACTTTTTTAACATTGTTAACATTTTTAACATTTTCTAATTGAAACTTCTTTGAGATGTAGTAAACTTATCTATATTTATTCATTCAGAAGTCCGAATATGTTGAAAGATTATTTGTATACTATATAATTACATTTTCGTCAGTGAATGAAAATGTTTCTTGCGATGGAAAAGCAAAATTATTATAACTGTTTTAGGTGTAAAATGCGAGGCGACTCTCGTGTATGAAAAAATATTACAATGAAATTTGTCTTTTTTCACCGGGAAAAAAATTGAAATTGCAAACATTGCAATTCTCTTCTGTTTTTGAATGAAGACATCGACATTGTAACTTTCCGAGTACTTTTCTTGGAATGTAGTAAATGTCATGTACACATTTTTGCGGAGAGAAAAATTCAAATGATGTCAAATTATAATTTTGGTAATTTTATACTTGAAGAGCTTTTCAAAATTTTCACGATCTTACTAAAGCTATTCTGTCTGAACTTGTTCATTTTCACATAGAAATAAAACGTCGGTTTGAGGAAGCCTAGAAATTAAAAGTTTTGCATGCAGTTTTTCTAGAAAAAAATAATTTTCAAAACTTTTTCAAAGAAATAGGTAGAATTTTTAAAAATTGCATGATTTCCTCTGCGACTTTTTATGACTATATGTTTATTTTTGTATCATAATGAAATATCAATCGAGAAAGATTAAGAAATTAAGCAATTTGAATTTGTTGAATTAAATTATATCTGAATAATGATTAATGTTGACTAAACTAATAGATCACCAAAATTGTATTGAAAATCCCTGCAAAATTGATAAACCGTTTATACATTATTTTCATGAAGATTTGGAAGACTAGTATGAGAGAAAGTGCTTTACCCGGCTGAAAAAAATAAAGGATTCTCGTCACTTAGTGCAAGACATAAGAGGAGGCGGTTGTCTATGATTCGAAATATGGGACCTGCCTCTAACGATGAAATTCAGGATAATTTCGTCAATCCCAATGCTGAAACCGCAAGATCTGAAATTATGATGTACTACCATTTGCACCTGAGAACGCTTCCGAGCATTTTGATGGGGATAATGATTCTAGTGACGATGAAGCAACTGTCAGTTCTGGAGGCGACGATGACCCTGAAATGTACGACGCTGATGCTGACATTCCAGTGTCGGAGGTAATTCAGGAAAGTGATTGGAGTTCTTCGGAAGGAGAAGATACTGATTTTAATAACGCTTTTTGTGACGTAGAAGCTGTAAGTAAAACGGTTTTAAAAAATGCGTTCTTAGCAGCAAATCTGAAACCCAACCAAGGCAATATTTTATTAAAAACACTTAGAGAGTATCCTTTCGATCTTAATCACTTACCCAGGGACACAAGAACTTTATTGAACACTACGAGAATTGTTGTAAGCACCATTATTCAACAAGTCTCTGGAGGAGAGTACCTTCATTTCGGCTTCAAAAGCAACCTGATGAAAAAACTTCAAAGTCTTCCTGAAAATATGCTGCCCGACCGAATAGAGATCGATTTCATTAAATATGAAGGCAAGGTTAACAACGGCTCGGATCAGTTTTGGCCTCATCAGTTTAGAAGTTTCAACATAGCAGACAAAAGCCCATGATTGCAGGTATATTTAAAGAGAGATACAAACCTTCAAACGTGTTTGATTTCAATGAACAGTTAATTCAGGAAATTGTAGAACTGCAGAACGAAGGTGGAATTTTAGTAAAGAATAAACGAATCCCATTATTCTTCCGATGTTTTGTCGCCGATGCACCTGCTAGAGCTTTCGTCTTGAACATTTCGTCTCATCCAGCCCGTGCTCTAAATGTAAAGTTGAAGGCCATAGCTCTACTGTACCAGGTTTTCAGGGAACAATGATTTTTCCAGGCATCAGGCACCCACCAAGAACGGATGAAGAGTATCGCAATATCGTAGATGATGAACATCACAAAGGCAGAAGCCCATTAGTTCAATTATTGGGATTAGTTACACGCGTACCATTCGAAACAATGCACTGTGAGGTTTGGCAATGTTAAGAAAGTCTTTGAAGGACACGTGAATGGCAAGGTCGGATTCCAAAGATTCAATGCAAGGAAGCTTAACATTCTCAATTCGCGAATGTTAAATCTCAGAGATTACTATCCATCAGAATTCAATCGTCGAAGACCAAATAAGATAACAACGTATAATCATTTTAAAGCCACTGAATTCAGGCAAGTCTGTTGTTATACGTCTCCAGCTGTTCTAAAAGATGTATTTTTTGAGGAACATTATGAACACTTTATGATGCTTCACTCAACAATGCGTATTCTCCTTTCAGAAGAAACACAATCAGAAATGTACCCGTACTGTCAAGAGGCGCTGGAATCCTATGTAACTTTATGTGAACAATTATACGTAGAGCAATTTCTATCGTACAATGTATACTCTCTGTTACACATTGTAAATGATGCAGAGGTACTAGAAGATTTGGATTCATGCAGTGCCACAACATATCATACGCTTTTCTAATATTCATAATATGGGTTATGAACAAGTCTGGAAGATGTCTAAAAATCGATGGAACCACGCATTAATCTCAAAATTGAATTTCCTTATTTTACTCCATAAATATTAGAATTACATATTTGTCAGATAGTTGGGGCCTACACCTGTTTTCAATCAAGTATGTATTCAGAGTGAAAAATTGTCTTATTTCAATACTTTTTAAGTAAAACGATGTTTCTGGATTCTAACTCGAGCATTCGAAAGAATCATTTTCACAAAAAGTATTGAAATCAGCCGATTTTTCACTCCGAATACAGACTTGATTCACAACAGAAATATAGGCTCTAACTATCTAATAAAGATGTATTTATAATATTCATGGAGTAAAATGTGGAAATTCAATTTTGGGGTGAGGACCTTGTTCCGTCGCCATTAATCCAGGGTGTCTTTGCTTTCATATTATCAAACTATTAAGGATCCCTAGACGTATGTAAGATTTTGATAACTTTGTCTTATAGTGCCATACGCTTTTCATTTATATAATTTAATTTTAAAAACCTCCCTACGATAAATGTATATTATAAATCACAATGTAATATTAGATTTTCAGGATCATGGACGGGCCAAAAGAAATCTAACTAAAGTACAAGAAATTATTCGCCAGTCCAGTAGTGACCGGAAAATAAAAACTCCTACAGCTCTTCTATCTACTTCCTCAGATGAGGCGCCTCGCAATAATAAATTACACGTCAGTCTATCGGCCTCTATAAAGGATCACATTAGAAAATTAAAGGGATCACTAAATGTGATTTAGCCAAATCAGCTTCGAGTGAAAAGCACGACCGAGTCCAAATCCTCTAATTCTGCGCCAGAAACAAGCGATCCTCCGTCGAAACACAAGCAATCTTCAACTACAAAACCTTCATGTTCTGCCAAAAAGTTGCATAAAAACAGTACTGACGAAACGGTTCTTGAAAGTCCAGTGTCTGAAGAGCAACTACCTCTGTCGAAACCCAAACCATCAAACTGAGAAGACGATATCCATGTATAAGGACAAAAGGAAAGCTTCCACAAAGATTTCGCATATTTTCGCAAACGAGCAGAAAATTCCCTACGGTAAGTGAAATATTAAAAACAGTTTTGTTCATACAAATTCTATTATATCCACTTCTAACACAAATTTACTTTACAGCAATTTAATAAATCAAGCCGAGAAGTTAAATGAAAAAGTGGAGAAGTTAAGAAAGTTAACCGAGAAGATACTTAAGTTACTGGCACAAAGAAGTGGGGGGGGCGAGAAAAGCTCACTCAATATTTATATCGAAAACCATAAAGATGTCCGCTAAGCTCTATTGAGTAGTTTTATGAGTTGGAGCAGAACGAGGATAAATTAGAGGAACTAGTAGGTTTTTTCTGCCTGAGAGACCTAGGTGGATATTTCTTTTCCCAAAAAATACGTAATTAAATTATTTTAATTCCTTGCGTTTTGTTTCAGCACAACTACTTGCAACACCTGGGCGGAGTTATAAGATACGCGAGTTCCTAAATTCCGATCTGAAAACTGTGATGGGAGATCAGCTGGTTTGCAAATTCAATTGGAGAAAATTAACCGGAAGTGAAGAATTCGGCAATACTATCACGTGTAGTATAATGTATGGTAATTCATTGATTTATTCTTTCAGGATTATAGTTCCTTCCGTTTTTTACCTATTCCCTTTTTATCCCATTTCATCTAAAAAATTTCAAATCTCCTAAAATACGTACAATAAGAATTCTAAGCTCTTTTCCTCCTTTTTGCTTATAAATTCTGTCAATCGAAAATAATAATACTGAGCAAAGTATAACGTAATAAAAAAAATCCTCATACCCATTTTTAAATTCTATTGTTCATATTATTTTCAAACATCCATCTTTTAGAATTTGTTTTTAACGCACCTGTCCCACAATTGAGGACGCATCTGCGTCATCGTATGCGTACAAGCCGTGCGAGAAAATCCGCACGCGTGCGTCGCACTATGCGCGCATATTGCGATCTGGGAACATAAATGGGTCCCCATCCTGATGGTGTCCAGCCTTAACGATCTAGGTATAATTTTCTTAAATTAGAAGATTTGCTTGTATCACCTTCACTAGAATTCCGAAAACAAAAACAAAATTCGTGGAAAGACCAATTAAATCTATTTTAGTGGGAAACACGGCAACAGGATATATATTGTGGCAACCAACAAGAGGCAGTTTTTAGAGTTGAGACGCGATAGATTTAATGAAAAATTAACTTATAGAGACGGCTTTAAGAAAATTAAATTACATGAAAACATGTGTAGACACAGGTATGATTAGAGTAAGATGGATATCATCAAAAGAAAATTTCGCAGAGATTATGACAAAACCATTTCTGGCAAGTGAATATAGATATATAAAGGATAATTGAATGAACTTAGAATAAATAATGAAGCAACACATAGCTAACTTTTATATTTTTTGTGAATAGGTAAATAGAAGATTGAGACGAGGAAGGATAGACCTAAGCTAGAAAAAAATTAGAGGATAACGAAAAAAGAGACCATTAGAGGAAAGATGATAAACTGCTGAAGAAGAATCACAAAACACTTAAGGATTAAAATTAAGAAAATTTGAGAAAATTAGAAAAATAGATATAAGAATGTAAGATTTGATAAAATATTAATATTACATGAGAGTATATCTTTAAATTTCATTCAATTCAGAAACTAAGAGAATCTTTTTCACGGATACCACCCCCTCTCCATTTTCCCGACAACCTTTTTAAAGTTCCGTCACATAACATATATTTTTGAATTTTGATATTTTAGTTTTCTTTTGAATTAAATAATTTAACTTAACTTCATTCCGAAAAGATCTGGAACCCCCAAGGTAATTATTTTCTTGTGATTTATTTCAATTTCACAAAAAAATACAATTTTTATGCCGGAGGCAATCATAATTCGAGAAAGAAAATTGCGATCACAGCAGAGAATCGATTTTCGAAGGTATTAGCATTTCAGCTAATAATTACGAGAGAGTTCGACTACCTTCGTACTGTATCTGAAATGTGGCATCCGGAATCCCTAGAATGTAGACAATTTCAAGCTGGACAGGTATTCCTGTATGAGATCCTGAATAACCTAGTAGAATGCCCGAAAATATTAACAAAACCCTTTCAAAATACCATCCAGATTTATTCGGCCAGATGGTGAACTACAACAGAACCACGCTTATCCGTACTATTGTGGACAGGCCCCAACTTAAATCATTGTGAAACTCGGATAAAACGGAATTTTAAATAAAAAGAAAGTCTCAGTATAAAAAGCTAAAAGTATAGTTAAATAAATATTCAATTTGTATAATTACATGTTTTAAAAAATCTTATAAATGGTTGATATTACATATTCCTTGATACGAGGGTGGATTGATAAGTTTCCGGCCTGACCAAGAGATGGCGCCACTAGGCCTACCTTGAGGTGGCGTTCTATAGTACCATCCTTAGATAGCT
>NC_046658.1:179511351-179512394 GCF_010883055.1 Belonocnema kinseyi
GAAGGTTTTGTAGTTGAAGATTGCTTATGTTTCGACGGAGGATCGCTTGTTTCTGGCGCAGAATTAGAGGATTTGGACCCGGGCGTGCTTTTCACTCGAAGCTGATTTGGCTAAATCACATTCAGTGATCCCTTTAATTTTCTAATGTGATCCTTTATAGATTAATGGCGACGGAACCAGGTCCTCACCCCAAAATTGAATTTCCTCATTTTACTCCATGAATATTATAAATACATCTTTATTAGATAGTTAGAGCCTATATTTCTGTTTTGAATCAAGTCTGTATTCGGAGTGAAAAATCGGCTGATTTCAATACTTTTTGTGAAAATGATTCTTTCGAATGCTCGAGTTAGAATCCAGAAACATCGTTTTACTCAAAAAGTATTGAAATAAGACAATTTTTCACTTTGAATACATACTTGATTGAAAACAGGTGTAGGCCCCATTAAGGCGTGGTTCCATCGATTTTTAGACATCTTCCAGACTTGTTCATAACCCATATTATGAACATTAGAAAAGCGTATGATATGTTGTGGCAAAAGAAAGTATTTTGATAGGTATTTGTTATAACAGTATGAAGAACTTGATAGATTGGAACTTGCATGATATTAAATTTCAAGTGTTTAGATTTGTAGGTACAATATGAAATCAGTAATGCCTTAATCACCATGCAAACTATAAACCTGAAGAATTAAACAATTTCAGACCAATGCCCAAGAAATTAAGAAAATCTTAGAAAAAATGTTGTGGTTTTTCCAGAAAGGATTACCGTTAGTTGCCGAAAAATAAGCATGATTGTAATTTACAGGAGCTGGGATTGGATTGTGTAAAATTAAGTTGTAAAATTATTTAAGCATTAGACTGAATTTATTTAAAGTAACAGTAAAAGAGCCTAACCTGTCGGCAAGCCAGATCGAATGCTACTAACCCATTAATGCGCTCGCTCGCGCCTCTTATCAGCTAGGCACCCCTCGACCCCTACTCCGAGTCATGTTCGAAGAATTTCTCCTCACACGGAGCTTACATACAACTTTGCTCTGCAG
>NC_046658.1:179512494-179517129 GCF_010883055.1 Belonocnema kinseyi
CCTTGGAGGAGATTATGTTGAGAAATAAAAAAAAAAAATTCTTAAAAACGTTGTTTTTCTTGGTCAGGCCGGAAACTTATCAATCCACCCTCGTATATCTTTATTTAAGAGCGATTCGCACAGTTCTTAACGTAGAGAGTATTCAGATAATTAGCCAATCAGAGCAGAGGTTTAGGAAGATCTGCTCTGGTTGGTAAAGACAAATTTATATGTATGAATGATGCATAAGGCTCGGATAATACAGACTACTCTTGCGCTATAGCTCGGATAAGACCGGCCAACTAGTTTTGTTTCAAACTTGGATAATCGCGAACTCGGATAAAGCGGACTCGGATAAGCGAGGTTCTACTTTATTTCGCGCACCTGACCATAGAACTGACTGTGGAAAGCATTCCACGTTATCATATATCTATAGGTCATTTAATTCAATGAATAAAATATCCTACGTTTATTATGTATAAATTACGTCAATATATGATATTAAATAGTATTTTTACGTTGAATACACTGTAAAAAAAAGTATAATTATAAGACTAGTTTTCGGTATTGAAACAGTCCTCCAAAAATACAGTCTCGGGTGGCTCTATTCTACTGCCACTTTATTTTCACGCCGCTAAACAGCGATTTAGTACAACTTTTTAGAATCAAAACAAGAGCTAAATGAGACTCAAATATGGCATGTTTCAAATGTTTTCTGTTTCTTGTGAGCCATCAAGTTACAATCTATGTGTACGTTATTAAATAAAGTATGCTGAACACCTACCTGTGACTCGACTCATTCTTGAAACATTAATGAATTAACAAATAGTAGACATTAAAATGAAAAAGTAATTTTTTGCAATAAATTGAAATAGTCCTTTAAACACCCCATTTAAAGTAAAAAAGCAATTTTTTCTAAATTAATAGACTTGAGAGACTCCTTAATGTTTTTGATAAATTCTGCGAAAATTCAGGAACCATTTTCATACAAAATGGAACAATTTGTAGGAGAGCAATTTCCGGAAAAAAAAATGAAGCCACTGTGTAACGCAGGCATGATTTACGCGTTTTATTAGCGTCTTTTTTAACTGAAAGTAGCCGTTTATATAACCGAAGAACTGGAGAGCGAATGCGCATGTGCGGCGTGGTGCAAAGTATTATTATGGAACGCATCAAGCTAACCTAAATTATCAGACGTGATAAATTTGTAAATCATACCTTTGTCACATAAAGTATCCTGTGTACCAAGGAGTAAAACGCTTTTAGATGGCCAACTGAATACAAGAAGCCAGCGCCACGGTTTAAACTCACATTTACTGGCGCGCCTAAGAACAACAAGAAGAGTAAAATGTCTTTTTACTCCTAGGTACACAATATACTATTTTTGAACTACCCTATATTCTGTATGCTTACAAAACTGTTATCAGGTCTGAGACTTCTACATCGTCACCACTTATTCGTTCAGCATCGAAACATTCCTTTTTTAAATGAAATGCATAAATCTAAAAAAAAAAAAAAAACGATTTGAACCGGGAATTTAATAAGTATATACTATCAAGAATAATCAAATGATTGATGATTAGGATTAGATGTTATCAAATTACCTATTGCATCCCAATATGGATCTTCTGCGGCTTCGGTACTAACAAAGTATTCCTTAATCTTCTGCTGCTCTTCTTCGCCAAGCCTTATTCCTAATATCACCCTCATTTCTTTGTAGCGCGTTTTAATTTCTCAGTGTAATTTTTTTCATATTTTGTTACATCTGCTTTTAGCTGTTCTTTGAGCAACATTATCGCGGCGAGTGCCATTAGAGAATGAACATTTGCCTAGAAAAAAGTTAATACATAGTATCGAATTCTAGAACTTAATTCTGTACAGATATTCCCTGAATAAAAGGTCGCTTTAAATATTTATACGTTCAGTAAGGATAACTGCCCTTCTTTCTGTTTTCTGCAAAGAAAAATTACAATATTATTATTTTTATTCCGATATTCGAATGGTGCTGGTAAGTTTTATTGCACTGAAAATGACTAAAAAGACAAAAATATTAAATGTATTAAATGATGATTTATTTAGTCACTCTTGAAATCTTTAAAAAAGTCGACAACATTTAAAGAAAATCCTATAAATTAAAATCGCTAAAAAAATTTAGAATACATTGAAATACTTCAAAAATTGTTTAAAATCCATTATGATCATTTTAACAATGTTCTTGAAATCATATAAAATGCCTTATATTTTTTTAAACGTTACTGTTTCAAATTAGTTGAAATATGTACTTGGACAATCCTTCAAATATTTTTGAATACTTTGTGGACTCCAGAAAGTTTGGTATATTATGTCACTATCATGGCTGCGCAGAAGACTTCTAAATAATTTCTGAATGCGCAGTAGATTTCTGAGTTATTTAATGGATGCGCAGTAGAAATATTATATATTTTTGACTGCGCAGTTAAATTGCATAGTATCCAGAACCGCTTATTACAGTTTATAATTACTTAGGGCTGAGAATAAAAGTCTAAGAGATGCGCAGTATACTTATATTATACTTAGGGTGGCGCTGTAATTTTCTACTGTAAGAAGCGTTCAACAGTATTATTCTGCCACCCTCCGGGTGGTGTATACAGTTTTTACAAGGGCACAAAAATTGGGAATAACATTCCTGATTGTGGCATTTCTTTCACCGAGTCGACTTGCACTTTTAGTTTCAAACACTATTTTTTAATGAAATGTATGAACAAAATATTTCCCTTTCCAACCAAAGAAATTAACTTTCAACTAAAATTCTGGACTTCAATTTAATAGTTTAATCATAACTTACAAAAAATTAATACGTAACCAAAAGAAGCCGAACTTTCAATCAAATAGTTCAATTTTAATCATAAGAGATGAATTTTCAATTAGAATAACGAATCTTCAAATAAAGTAGTTCAATTTGTGTTCTAAAAAATTATGTTCAACCAAAAAAAAAAAAACGAATTTTGGACAATATGGTTCAATTTTCCACAAATGAGATGAACCTTCAAATGGAATAATTAAATTTTCAATCCACAATATTAATTATAAGCGACAAAAAAAAGCAAAATTTGAACCAATTTTTGAAAAATGATTGCGTTTCAATTAATGACAGCTTGTGTTTTCCGGAAAAATATTCTATAAAACCCTACTGTTTCCAATTTTTAAAATAACTAAATTACCTTCAAATATAATTATTTGTTTAAAAGTTTTTTTCTTAACAAAGAATTCTAACAATTTCAGCCACAGTAAAATTTACTTTCGAATTTGAAACAATATATTGTAGAGCATATTTCTACGGAAAACATAAGCCGACATTTATTAAAATGCAATCATTTTTCAAAATTTTGTAAGAAGCGAGGGTCAGAAAAAATTCAATTGCAAAAAACATGGTAAAAATTAATGTTTTTTTTCTTGTGAATTTTTTAATTTTTCATGAAAAATAATGTTTTTTATTTGAAATTAAATCAGCTATAATATTTTGATTCTGAAAATAATACAAAAACTGAATGAATGAATGAATGAATGAATGAATGTTTAAATTTTCAGTTTAAAAAAAATGTACTTCCCACTAAGAAGATTAATTTTCTACCAAAAAGGGGGGATTTTTCCCTAAAGAATATAATTGTCTGATCAAAAATGAAAGTTAAATTTTCAGTGAAAAACTGTATTTTCAAAAAGAAAAAAAAACGAGAAATTTCAACAAAATAGTTAACCTGTCCATTTTTAACTAAGAATAAAACAGTTTAATTTTTAGTGTAAAAAAGTTTTTTTTAACCAAAAGAAAATGATTTATAAACGAAATAATTCAATTATCAACCAAAGAAATACATTTTCAACCACAATTATGCAGCTTTAATTCAAAATTCATTTTGAACTGAAAAAAAAAAATTTCTACCAAAAAAGAAAACATTTTAACTAAATAAGAACATTTTCCACAAAAACTGGAATAGTTCAATTTTTAATTAAAATGATGAATTTTCAAATGGAGTTGTTAAACTTGAAGTTACATAGATTAATTAACAACAAAATAGTTCATGTTTCAACTATAGTGGGTAAGTTATTAACCAGATAGTTAAATTTTTTAACCGAAAAAGACGAATTCTGAACGATAAATGTAATTGTTGATGCTCAAAATCAAATCTATTCTAATTTAAACTTTTAAAAAAGTCTAAATCTACCAAAACCGACAAATTTTCAACCTAAAAGGGGTGACTCTTTTGAATCAATTATTTTGAAAAATAAAATAAAGCAAACAATAATAAGACGTTATATATTTATTTTAGATTTAACGAAAAATTTTAATTTTAACTAATAAAAAATAACTAGTTTACTTAAGGGCATGTGACACAGCTAAATACCTATATTACCGACCACAGTTTTTCAGTTCACTCAATGTTTTTTTGAACCTAAGAACTTTTTTTGTAAATAAAATATCGAGCTGAAACTTTGGGAAATGTATTAGAGTATAATAAAGTACGTTTAGGTACTGCATTTTGGTAGGAACTTCTCTGAAAATTATTTCATCTTTTTTCTGAAAGAAAACTACGTTTAAGTACAAAGCTTAATAATAAAAGATGTAAAAAAATATATTTAAACAATCAATTCCAACGGCATCAGCCGGTAACGTTGTACACG